>NW_028189021.1:59015-106761 GCF_054131305.1 Coturnix japonica | reverse complement strand
ATCATTAATGGGATCCTTACTGGGATCCTTAATGGGATCCTTACTGGGATCCATACAGGGATCCTTAATGGGGTCCATACTGGGATCCATACTGGGATCATTAATGGGATCCTTAATGGGGTCCTTAATGGGGTCCATACTGGGATCCATACTGGGATTCTTAATGGGATCCTTAATGGGATCATTAATGGGATCATTAATGGGATCCTTACTGGGATCCTTAATGTGATTATTAATGGGATCCTTAATGGGATCATTAATGGGATCATTACTGGGATCATTACTGGGATCATTAATGGGATCGTTAATAGGATCCTTAATGGGGTCCATACTGGGATCCTTAATGGGATCATTAATGGGATCCTTAATGGGATCAATACTGGGATCCTTAATGGGATCCTTAATGGGATCCTTAATGGGAGCACTGGGATCCTTAATGGGATCATTAATAGGATCCTTACTGGGATTATTAATGGGGTCCTTAATGGGATCCTTTATGGGATCATTAATGGGATCCTTACTGGGATCCTTAATGGGATCCATACTGGGGTCCATACTGGGATCATTAATGGGATCATTAATGGGATCATTAATGGGATCATTACTGGGATCCTTAATGGGATCATTAATGGGATCCTTAATGGGGTCATTAATGGAATCCTTAATGGGATCATTAATGGGATTATTAATGGGGTCCTTAATGGGATCATCAATGGGGTCCTTAATGGGATCATTAATGGGGTCCATACTGGGATCATTAATTGGATCATTAATGGGATCCTTAATTGGATCATTAATGGGATCATTAATAGGATCCTTAATGGGATCATTAATGGGGTCATTAATGGGATCCTTAATAGGATCATTAATGGGATCCATACTGGGATCATTAATGGGATCATTAATAGGATCCTTAATGAGGTCATTAATGGGATCATTAATGGGATCCTTAATGGGATCCATACTGGGATCATTAATGGGGTCCTTAATGGGGTCCTTAATGGGGTCCATACTGGGATCATTAATGGGATCATTAATGGGATCCTTACTGAGATTATTAATGGGATCCATACTGGGATCCTTAATGGGGTCCTTAATGGGATCCTTAATGGGATCATTAATGGGATCCTTAATGGGGTCCATACTGGGATCATTACTGTGATCCTTACTGGGATCATTAATGGGGTCCATACTGGGATCATTAATAGGATCCTTAATGGGATCCTTAATGGGATCATTACTGAGATCCTTAATGGGATCCTTAATGGGATCCTTAATGGGATCCTTAATGGGATCCTTAATGGGATCATTAATGGGATCATTAATGGGGTCCTTAATGGGATCATTCATGGGATCCTTAATGGGTTCCTTAATGGGATCATTAATGGGATCAATACTGGGATCCTTAATGGGATTATTAATGGGGTTCTTAATGGGATCATTAATGGGATCATTAATGGGATCATTAATGGGGTCCTTAATGGGATCATTAATGGGATCCTTAATGGGATCATTAATGGGGTCCTTAATGGGATCTATACCGGGATCCTTAATGGGATCATTGATGGGATCCTTAATGGGATCCACAATGGGATCATTAATGGGATCATTAATGGGATCATTAATGGGATCCTTAATGGGATCATTAATAGGATCATTAATGGGATCATTAATAGGATCCTTACTGGGAACATTAATGGGATCATTAATGGGATCCTTAATGGGGTCCTTAATGGGATCCTTAATGGGATCATTAATGGGATCCTTAATGGGATCCTTAATGGGATCCATACTGGGATCATTAATGGGATCATTAATGGGGTCATTAATAGGATCATTAATGGGATCGTTACTGGGATCATTAATGGGATCATTAATGGGGTCCTTAATGGGATCATTAATGGGATCATTACTGGGATCCTTAATGGGATCATTACTGGGAACATTAATGGGATCCTTAATGGGATCATTAATGGGATCATTAATGGGATCATTAATGGGATCCTTAATGGGGTCCATACTGGGATCCATACTGGGATCCTTAATGGGATCCTTAATGGGATCGTTAATGGGATCCTTAATGGGATTTATACTGGGATCATTAATGGGATCATTAATGGGATCCATACTGGCATCATTACTGGGATCCTTAATGGGATCCTTAATGGGATCCTTAATGGGATCCTTAATGGGGTCCATACTGGGATCATTAATAGGATCATTAATGGGATCATCACTGGGATCATTAATGGGGTCCTTACTGGGTTCCTTAATGGGATCATTAATGGGATCCTTAATGGGATCATTAATGGGATTCTTAATGGGGTCCATACTGGGATCCTAAATGGGGTCCATACTGGGATCATTAATGGGATCCTTAATGGGGTCCATACTGGGATCATTACTGGGATCCTTAATGGGATCCTTAATGGGATCATTAATGGGATCATTAATGGGGTCATTAATGGGGTCCTTAATGGGGTCCATACTGGGATCATTAATGGGATCATTAATGGGGTCCTTAATGGGGTCCATACTGGGATCATTAATGGGATCCTTAATGGGGTCCATACTGGGATCATTACTGGGATCCTTAATGGGATCCTTAATGGGATCATTAATGGGATCATTAATGGGGTCATTAATGGGGTCCTTAATGGGGTCCATACTGGGATCATTAATGGGATCATTAATGGGGTCCTTAATGGGGTCCATACTGGGATCATTAATGGGATCATTAATAGGATCATTAATGGGATCATTAATGGGATCATTAATGGGGTCCATACTGGGATCATTAATGGGATCATTAATAGGATCCTTAATGGGATCCTTAATGGGATCATTAATAGGATCATTAATGGGATCGTTACTGGGCTCCTTAATGGGATTTTATTGCCATCCCTCCCCTCCCCCCCCCCGGTATTTTTAGGGCCGGATCAGGTTCGGGGTCGGGTTTGGGGTCGGGGTGGGGGGATCCGATGGCGGGGGGGGAACTAAGGGGGATCCCGAGGGACGACGGGGGGTTATGGGAGCTATGGGGTCAATGGGGTCAATGGGATCTATGGGGTCAGTGGGGTCAATGGGAGCTATGGGGTCAATGGGATCTATGGGGTCAATGGGGGCACTATGGGGTCAATGGGATCTATGGGGTCAGTGGGGGCACTATGGGGTCAATGGGATCTATGGGGTCAGTGGGGGCACTATGGGGTCAGTGGGAGCTATGGGGTCAGTGGGGGCACTATGGGGTCAGTGGGGACATTGGGGATCTATGGGGTCAGTGGGATCTATGGGGTCAATGGGGACATTGGGGATCTATGGGGTCAGTGGGATCTATGGGGTCAATGGGGTCAATGGGATCTATGGGGTCAGTGGGATCTATGGGGTCAATGGGGACATTGGGGATCTATGGGGTCAGTGGGATCTATGGGGTCAGTGGGATCTATGGGATCTATGGGGTCAGTGGGATCTATGGGGTCAATGGGATCTATGGGGTCAATGGGGTCAATGGGATCTATGGGGTCAGTGGGATCTATGGTGTCAATGGGATCTATGGGGTCAATGGGGTCAATGGGATCTATGGGGCCAGTCGGATCTATGGGGTCAATGGGGACATTGGGGACAATATGGGGACTGTGGGGGCACTATGGGGTCAGTGGGGGCACTATGGGGTCAATGGGATCTATGGGGTCAATGGGGACATTGGGGATCTATGGGGTCAATGGGATCTATGGGGTCAATGGGATCTATGGGGTCAGTGGGATCTATGGGGTCAATGGGGACATTGGGATCTATGGGGTCAATGGGGTCAATGGGATCTATGGGGTCAGTGGGATCTATGGGGTCAATGGGATCTATGGGGTCAATGGGGTCAATGGGATCTATGGGGTCAGTGGGATCTATGGGGTCAATGGGATCTATGGGGTCAATGGGGACATTGGGGACGATATGGGGACTGTGGGGGCACTATGGGGTCAGTGGGATCTATGGGGTCAATGGGGACATTGGGGATCTATGGGGTCACTGGTATCTATGGGGTCAATGGGGACATTAGGGATCTATGGGGTCAGTGGGATCTATGGGGTCAATGGGGACATTGGGGATCTATGGGGTCAGTGGGATCTATAGGGTCAATGGGGACATTGGGGATCTATGGGGTCAGTGGGATCTATGGGGTCAATGGGGTCAATGGGATCTATGGGGTCAGTGGGGTCAGTGGGGTCAATGGGATCTATGGGGTCAATGGGGACATTGGGGATCTATGGGGTCAGTGGCGGCACTATGGGGTCAGTGGGATCTATGGGGTCAATGGGGACATTGGGGACAATATGGGGACTATAGGGTCAATGGGAGCTATGGGGTCAGTGTGGGCTCTATGGGGTCAATGGGATCTATGGGGTCAGTGGGGGCACTATGGGGTCAATGGGGACATTGGGGACAATATGGGGACAGTGGGGTAATGGGGTCTATGGGGTCAATGGGATCTATGGGGTCAGTGGGGACATTGGGAACAATATGGGGACAGTGGGGTCAATGGGGTCAATGGGATCAATGGGGACATTGGGGGCAATGGGGACATTGGGGACACTGGGGGCAATGGGGACACTATGGGGACAGTGGGGTCAGTGGGGTCAATGGGATCCCATAACCCCATAACCCCCCTATGGGACCCCCCCCAAACCCCATAACCCCCAATAGAACCCCATAACCCCCCTATGGGACCCCCCCCAAACCCCCCTATGGGACCCACCAAACCCCATAACCCCCCCCATGGGACACCATATCACCCCTATGGGACCCCCCCCAACCCTATAAACCCCTATGGAACCCCCCCATCCCTATAAACCCCCTATAGGACCCCCCAACCCCATAACCACACCATGGGATCCCATAACCCCCCTATGGGACCCCATAACCCCCAATGGAACCCCATAACTCCATAACCTCCCTTATGGGATCCCCCAACCCCATAACCCCCCTATGGGACCCCCAAACTCCATAACCCCCAATAGAACCCCATAACCCCCCTATGGGACCACCAACCCCACAACCCCCCTATGGGACCCCCCCAACCCTATAACCCCCCTATGGAACCTCCCCCAACCCTATAAATCCCTATGGAACCCCCCCAATCCTATAAACCCCTATGGGACCCCCCAACCCCATAACCCCCAATGGAACCCCATAACCCCCCTTATGGGATCCCCCAACCCTATAAACCCCTATGGAATCCCCCAACCCCATAACCCCCAATGGAACCCCATAACCCTCTTATAGAACCCCCCAACCCCACAACCCCCCTATGGGACCCCCCCAACCCTATAAACCCCTATGGGACCCCCCAACCCCATAACCCCCCTATGGGACCCCATATCCCCCCTATGGGACCTCCTCAACCCCATAACCCCCAATGGGACCCCCCCAAACCCCATAACCCCCATTGGGACCCCCCCAAACCCCATAACCCCCAATGGAACCCCATAACCCTCTTATAGAACCCCCCAACCCCATAACCCCCCTATGGGACGCCCCCAACCCCATAACCCCCAATGGAACCCCATAACACCCCTATGGAACCCCCCCCAAACCCCATAACCCCCCTATGGAACCCCCATCCCCATAACCCCTCTATGGGACCCCCCTCAACCCCATAACCCCCAGTGGAACCCCATAACACCCCTATGGGACCCCCGAAACCCCATAACCCCCCTATGGGACCCCATAACCCCCTTATGGAACCCCCCCAACCCCATAACCCCCCTTATGGGATCCCCCAACCCCATAACCCCCCTATGGGACCCCATAACCCCCAATAGAACCCCATAACCCCATAACCCCCCTATGGGACCCCCCCAACCCTATAACCCCCCTATGGGACCCCATAACCCCCAATGGAACCCCATAACCCCCCTATGGGACCCCCCCAACCCCATAACCCCCCTATGGGACCCCCCAACCCCCATAACCCCCCTATGGGACCCCCCAACCCCATAACCCCCCTATGGGACCCCCCAAACCCCATAACCCCCAATAGAACCCCATAACCCCCCTATGGGACCCCCCCCAACCCTATAAACCCCTATGGAACCCCCCAACCCCATAACCCCCCTATGGGACCCCCCAACCCCATAACCCCCCTATGGGACCCCCCCAACCCCATAACCCCCCTATGGGACCCCCTCAACCCCATAACCCCCAATGGAACCCCATAACCCCCCTATGGGACCCCCCCAACCCCATAACCCCCCTATGGGACCCCCCCAAACCCCATAACCCCCCTATGGGACCCCCCCAACCCCAAAACCCCCCTATGGGACCCCATAACCCCCAATGGAACCCCCCCAACCCCATAACCCCCCTATGGGACCCCCCCAAACCCCATAACCCCCCTATGGGACCCCCCCAAACCCCATAACCCCCCTATGGGACCCCCCCAACCCCAAAACCCCCCTATGGGACCCCATAACCCCCAATGGAACCCCATAACCCCATAACCCCCCTATGGGACCCCCCCAACCCCATAACCCCCCTATGGGACCCCATAACCCCCAATGGAACCCCATAACCCCCTTATGGAACCCCCCAACCCCATAACCCCCCTATGGGACCCCCCAAACCCCATAACCCCCCTATGGGACCCCCCAACCCCATAACCCCCCTATGGAACCCCCCAACCCCATAACCCCCCTATGGGACCCCATAACCCCCAATGGAACCCCATAACCCCCTTATGGAACCCCCCAAACCCCACAACCCCCCTATGGGACCCCCCAAACCCCATAACCCCCAATGGAACCCCATAACCCCCTTATGGAACCCCCTCAACCCCATAACACCCCTATGGGACCCCCCAACCCCATAACCCCCAATGGAACCCCATAACCCCATAACCCCCCTATGGGACCCCCCTCAACCCCATAACCCCCAATGGAACCCCATAGCCCCATAACCCCCCTATGGGACCCCCTCAACCCCATAACCCCCCTATGGGACCCCCCAACCCCATAACCCCCCTATGGGACCCCCCAACCCCATAACCCCCCTATGGGACCCCCCTCAACCCCATAACCCCCAATGGAATCCCATAACCCCCCTATGGAACCCCCCCAACCCCATAACCCCCCTATGGGACCCCATAACCCCCAATGGAACCCCATAACCCCCTTATGGGACGCCCCCAACCCCATAACCCCCCTATGGGACCCCCTCAACCCCATAACCCCCCTATGGGACCCCCAAACCCCATAACCCCCCTATGGGACCCCCCCAACCCCATAACCCCCCTATGGGACCCCCCCAACCCCATAACCCCCCTATGGGACCCCCCTCAACCCCATAACTCCCAATGGAACCCCATAACACCCCTATGGAACCCCCAAACCCCATAACCCCCCTATGGGACCCCATAACCCCCAATGGAACCCCATAACCCCCTTATGGAACCCCCCAACCCCATAACCCCCCTATGGGACCCCATAACCCCCAATGGGACCCCATAACCCCATAACCCCCCTATGGGACCCCCTCAACCCCATAACCCCCCTATGGGACCCCCCAAACCCCATAACCCCCTATGGAACCCCCCAAACCCCATAACCCCCCTATGGGACCCCCCCAACCCCATAACCCCCCTATGGGACCCCATAACCCCCAATGGAACCCAATAACCTCATAACCCCCCTATGGGACCACCAACCCCACAACCCCCCTATGGGACCCCCCCAACCCTATAACCCCCCTATGGAACCCCCCAAACCCCATAACCCCCCTATGGGACCCCATAACCCCCAATGGAACCCCATAACCCCCCTATGGAACCCCCCAAACCCCATAACCCCCCTATGGGACCCCCCCAACCCCATAACCCCCCTATGGGACCCCATAACCCTCCAACCCTATAAACCCCTATGGAACCCCCCAACCCCATAACCCCCCTATGGGACCCCATAAACCCCAATGGAACCCCATAACCCCCCTATGGAACCCCCCAACCCCATAACCCCCCTATGGGACCCCATAACCCCATAACCCCCCTATGGGACCCCCTCAACCCCATAACCCCCCTATGGGACCCCATAACCCCCCTATGGAACCCCCCAGCCCCATAACCCCCAATGGAACCCCATAACCCCATAACCCCCCTATGGGACCCCCCCAACCCCATAACCCCCCTATGGGACCCCCCAACCCCATAACCCCCAATGGAACCCCATAACCCCCTTATGGAACCCCCCCAACTCCATAACCCCCCTATGGGACCCCATATCCCCCCTATGGGACCTCCTCAACCCCATAACCACCAATGGGACCCCCCCAACCCCATAACCCCCCTATGGGACCCCCCCCACCCCATAACCCCCCTATGGGACCCCATAACCCCCAATGGAACCCCATAACCCCATAACCCCCCTATGGGACCCCATAACCCCATAACCCCCCTATGGGACCCCATAACCCCCAATGGAACCCCATAACCCTCTTATGGAACCCCCCCAACCCCATAACCCCGCTATGGGACCCCCCCCAACCCTATAAACCCCTATGGAACCCCCCAACCCCATAAGCCCCCTATGGGACCCCCCCAAACCCCATAACCCCGCTATGTGACCCCCCCCAACCCTATAAAACCCTATGGGACCCCCCAAACCCCATAACCCCCCTATGGAACCCCCCAACCCCATAACCCCCAATGGAACCCCATAACCCCATAACCCCCAATGGAACCCCATAACCCCATAACCCCCAATGGAACCCCCCAACCCCATAACCCACAATGGAACCCCATAACCCCCTTATGGAACCCCCCCAACCCCATAACCACCCTATGGGACCCCCCAAACCCCATAACCCCCAATAGAACCCCATAACCCCCCTATGGGACCCCCCCAAACCCCATAACCCCCCTATGGGACCCCATAACCCCCAATGGAACCCCATAACCCCCTTATGGAACCCCCCAACCCCATAACCCCCCAATGGAATCCCATAACCCCCCTATGGGACCCCCCCAACCCCATAACCCCCAATGGAACCCCATAACCCCCAATAGAACCCCATAACCCCATAACCCCCTATGGGACCCCCCCATAACCCCACAACCCCCCTATGGGACCCCCCCTCAACCCCATAACCCCCCTATGGGACCCCATAACCCCCAATGGAACCCCATAACCCCCTTATGGAACCCCCCCAACCCCATAACCCCCCTATGGGACCCCCTCAACCCCATAACCCCCCTATGGGACCCCCTCAACCCCATAACCCCCCTATGGGACCCCATAACCCCCAATGGAACCCCATAACCCCCATATGGGACCCCCTCAACCCCATAACCACCCTATGGGACCCCCTCAACCCCATAACCCCCCTATGGGACCCCCAAACCCCATAACCCCCCTATGGGACCCCCTCAACCCCATAACCCCCCTATGGGACCCCATAACCCCCAATGGAACCCCATAACACCCCTATGGAACCCCCCAACCCCATAACCCCCCTATGGGACCCCCCAACCCCATAACCCCCCTATGGGACCCCCTCAACCCCATAACCCCCTATGGGACCCCCCTCAACCCCATAACCCCCAATGGAACCCCATAACCCCCCTATGGGACCCCCCCAACCCCATAACCCCCCTATGGGACCCCATAACCCCCAATGGAACCCCATAACCCCATAACCCCCCTATGGGACCCCCCAAACCCCATAAACCCTAATGGAACCCCATAACCCCATAACCCCCTATGGGACCCCCCCCATAACCCCATAACCCCCCTATGGGACCCCCCAAACCCCATAAACCCCCTATGGGACCCCCCAAACCCCATAACCCCCCTATGGGACGCCCCCAACCCCATAACCCCCCCCATGGGACCCCATAACCCCCTTATGGAACCCCCCCAACCCCATAACCCCCCTATGGGACCCCCCTCAACCCCATAACCCCCAATGGAACCCTATAACCCCCCTATGGGACCACCAACCCCACAACCCCCCTATGGGACCCCCCCAACCCTATAACCCCCCTATGGAACCCCATAACACCCCTATGGGACCCTCCCAAACCCCATAACCCCCAATGGAACCCCATAACCCTCTTATAGAACCCCCCAACCCCATAACCCCCCTATGGGACCCCCCTCAACCCCATAACCCCCCTATGGGACCCCCCTCAACCCCATAACCCCCAGTGGAACCCCATAACCCCCAATGGAACCCCATAACCCTCTTATAGAACCCCCCAACCCCATAACCCCCCTATGGGACTCCCCCAACCCCATAACCCCCAATGGAATCCCATAACCCCATAACCCCCTATGGGACCCCCCCAACCCCATAACCCCCCTATGGGACCCCCCAACCCCATAACCCCCAATGGAACCCCATAACCCCCTTATGGAACCCCCCAACCCCATAACCCCCCTATGGGACCCCATAACCCCCAATGGAACCCCCAAACCCCATAACCCCCAATGGAACCCCATAACCCTCTTATAGAACCCCCCAACCCCATAACCCCCCTATGGAACCCCCCAAACCCCATAACCCCCCTATGGGACCCCCTCCATGCCCCCCCCCCCCAGCCCCACAACCACAGCCACGTGAGCAGGGCGCTATGGGGCAGCAGCTTTATTTTGGGGTCTGTGGGGCGGGGGGGGGGGTCAGGGTCCGGCCCTACAGCATTGGTAGAACCCACAGCCCGCCCCATAGATGTGGGGTGGGGGGTGGGGGGGGTCAGCTCGTGGGTCAGCACGTGGAGGACCCACAGCCCGCCCCATAGATGGGAATGGGGAGGGTCAGGCCCTGCCCCATAGATGTGGGGTGGGAGGGTAAAGGGTCAGGTCCTGCCCCATAGATGTGGGGTGGGAGGGTAAAGGGTCAGGCCCTGCCCCATAGATGTGGGGTGGGAGGGTAAAGGGTCAGGTCCTGCCCCATAGATGTGGGGTGGGGTTTCAGGTCCTGCCCCATAGATGTGGGGTGGGGGGTTGGGGGGGGTCAGGTCCTGCCCCATAGATGTGGGGTGGGAGGGTAAAGGGTCAGGCCCTGCCCCATAGATGTGGGGTGGGAGGGTAAAGGGTCAGGTCCTGCCCCATAGATGTGGGGTGGGAGGGTAAAGGGTCAGGCCCTGCCCCATAGATGTGGGGTGGGAGGGTAAAGGGTCAGGTCCTGCCCCATAGATGTGGGGTGGGAGGGTAAAGGGTCGGGTCCTGCCCCATAGATGTGGGGTGGGGTTTCAGGTCCCGCCCCATAGATGTGGGGTGGGGGGTTGGGGGGGGTTCAGGTCCCACCCCATACACGTGGGGGACCCACAACCTGCCCCATAGATGGGAATGGGGAGGGTCAGGGCCCGCCCCATAGATGTGGGGTGGGAGGGTCAGGTCCTGCCCCATAGATGTGGGGTGGGAGGGTAAAGGGTCAGGTCCTGCCCCATAGATGTGGGGTGGGGTTTCAGGTCCTGCCCCATAGATGTGGGGTGGGGGGTTGGGGGGGGTCAGGTCCTGCCCCATAGATGTGGGGTGGGAGGGTAAAGGGTCAGGCCCTGCCCCATAGATGTGGGGTGGGAGGGTAAAGGGTCAGGTCCTGCCCCATAGATGTGGGGTGGGAGGGTAAAGGGTCAGGCCCTGCCCCATAGATGTGGGGTGGGAGGGTAAAGGGTCAGGCCCTGCCCCATAGATGTGGGGTGGGGTTTCAGGTCCTGCCCCATAGATGTGGGGTGGGGGGTGGGGGGGGTCAGCTCGTGGGTCAGCACGTGGAGGACCCACAGCCCGCCCCATAGATGGGAATGGGGAGGGTCAGGCCCTGCCCCATAGATGTGGGGTGGGAGGGTAAAGGGTCAGGTCCTGCCCCATAGATGTGGGGTGGGAGGGTAAAGGGTCAGGCCCTGCCCCATAGATGTGGGGTGGGAGGGTAAAGGGTCAGGTCCTGCCCCATAGATGTGGGGTGGGGTTTCAGGTCCTGCCCCATAGATGTGGGGTGGGGGGTTGGGGGGGGTCAGGTCCTGCCCCATAGATGTGGGGTGGGAGGGTAAAGGGTCAGGCCCTGCCCCATAGATGTGGGGTGGGAGGGTAAAGGGTCAGGTCCTGCCCCATAGATGTGGGGTGGGAGGGTAAAGGGTCAGGCCCTGCCCCATAGATGTGGGGTGGGAGGGTAAAGGGTCAGGTCCTGCCCCATAGATGTGGGGTGGGAGGGTAAAGGGTCGGGTCCTGCCCCATAGATGTGGGGTGGGGTTTCAGGTCCCGCCCCATAGATGTGGGGTGGGGGGTTGGGGGGGGTTCAGGTCCCACCCCATACACGTGGGGGACCCACAACCTGCCCCATAGATGGGAATGGGGAGGGTCAGGGCCCGCCCCATAGATGTGGGGTGGGAGGGTCAGGTCCTGCCCCATAGATGTGGGGTGGGAGGGTAAAGGGTCAGGTCCTGCCCCATAGATGTGGGGTGGGGTTTCAGGTCCTGCCCCATAGATGTGGGGTGGGGTTTCAGGTCCTGCCCCATAGATGGGAATGGGGAGGGTCAGGCCCTGCCCCATAGATGTGGGGTGGGAGGGTAAAGGGTCAGGTCCTGCCCCATAGATGTGGGGTGGGAGGGTAAAGGGTCAGGCCCTGCCCCATAGATGTGGGGTGGGGGGTTGAGGGGGGCTCAGGTCCCGCCCCATACACGTGGGGGACCCACAACCTGCCCCATAGATGGGAATGGGGAGGGTCAGGTCCTGCCCCATAGATGTGGGGTGGGAGGGTAAAGGGTCAGGTCCTGCCCCATAGATGTGGGGTGGGGTTTCAGGTCCTGCCCCATAGATGTGGGGTGGGGGGTTGGGGGGGGTTCAGGTCCCACCCCATACACGTGGGGGACCCACAACCTGCCCCATAGATGGGAATGGGGAGGGTCAGGCCCTGCCCCATAGATGTGGGGTGGGGTTTCAGGTCCCGCCCCATAGATGTGGGGTGGGAGGGTAAAGGGTCAGGCCCTGCCCCATAGATGTGGGGTGGGGGGTTGTGGGGGGTTCAGGTCCCACCCCATACACGTGGGGGACCCACAGCCCGCCCCATAGATGGGAATGGGGAGGGTCAGGCCCTGCCCCATAGATGTGGGGTGGGAGGGTAAAGGGTCAGGTCCTGCCCCATAGATGTGGGGTGGGAGGTTGGGGGGGGGTTCAGGTCCCACCCCATACACGTGGGGGACCCACAACCTGCCCCATAGATGGGAATGGGGAGGGTCAGGTCCTGCCCCATAGATCTGGGGGGGGGGGGGAGGGAGGATCCCCCCCCACCCCATTAATCTATGGGTCTGGGGTCTCCTGCCCCACATCTGTGGGTCTCCTCCGGTCCAGCTCCGGATCCCTGTGGGGTCCATAAGGTCCAAACTCAGCACCCATAGGACCCTATAGGGCGCCCCATAGGACCCCCCCCCCCATAGGACCCCATAGGGCGCCCCATAGGACCACCCCCCATAGGACTCCCCCATAGGGCGCCCCATAGGACCCCCCATAGGGCACCCCATAGAACCCCCCCCCCCATAGGACCCCATAGGGCACCCCATATAACCCGACGCCACCCCATAGGACCCCATAGGGCGCCCCATAGAACCCCATAGGGCGCCCCATAGAACCCCACCCCCCCATAGGAACCCATTGGTCACCCTATAGAACCCCCCCCCCCATAGGACCCCATAGGGCGCCCCATAGGACCCCACCCCATAGGACCCACCCCATAGGACCCTATAGGGCGCCCCATAGAACCCCCCACCCATAGGACCCCATAGGACACCCCATAGAACCCCCCCCATAGGACCCCATAGGGCGCCCCATAGAACCCTCCCCCATAGGACCCCATAGGGCGCCCCATAGAACCCCACCCCATAGGACCCACCCCATAGGGCGCCCCATAGAACCCCCCCCGCCCCATAGGAGCCCATAGAGCGCCCCATAGAACCCCAACCCATAGGACCCCATAGGACCCCCCCCATAGGACCCCCCCCATAGGACCCCATAGGGCACCCCATAGGACCCCCCCCCATAGGACCCCATAGGGTGCCCCATAGGACCCCCCCCCCATAGGACCCCCCATAGGGTGCCCCATAGAACCCCCCCCATAGGACCCCATAGGGCGCCCCATAGACACCCCCCCCCTCCCATAGGACCCCATAGGGCGCCCCATAGAACCCCACCCCATAGGACCCCCCCCCATAGGGCACCCCATAGAACCCCCCCCACATAGGACCCCATAGGGTGCCCCATAGAACCCCCCCCTATAGGACCCACCCCATAGGACCCCATAGGGCACCCCATAGGACCCCCCCCCATAGGACCCCATAGGGCACCCCATAGGACCCCCCCCCATAGGACCCCATAGGGTGCCCCATAGAACCCCCCCCCCATAGGACTCCCCCATAGGGCGCCCCATAGGACCCCCCATAGGGCGCCCCATAGAACACCCCCCCCATAGGACCCCATAGGGCACCCCATAGAACCCCCCCCCCATAGGACCCCCCCATAGAGCGCCCCATAGAACCCTCCCCCATAGGGCGCCCCATAGAACCCCCACCCCATAGGACCCCCCCCCATAGGGCACCCCATAGAACCCCCCCCACATAGGACCCCATAGGGTGCCCCATAGAACCCCCCCCTATAGGACCCACCCCATAGGACCCCATAGGGCACCCCATAGGACCCCCCCCATAGGGCACCCCATAGGACCCCCCCCCCATAGGACCCCCCCCATAGAACCCCACCCCATAGGACCCCATAGGGCACCCCATAGGACCCCCCCCCTATAGGACCCACCCCATAGGGTGCCCCATAGAACCCCCCCCCATAGGAACCCCCATAGGGCGCCCCATAGAACCCCCCCCCATAGGACCCTATAGGGTGCCCCATAGGACCTCCCCCCCATAGAACCCCACCCCATAGGACCCCATAGGGCACCCCATAGGACCCCCCCCATAGAACCCCCCCCCATAGGACCCCATAGGGCGCCCCATAGAACCCCCCCCATAGGACCCCATAGGGCGCCCCATAGAACCCCCCACCCCATAGGACCCCATAGGGCGCCCCATAGAACCCCACCCCATAGGACCCCACCCCATAGGGCACCCCATAGAACCCCCCCTCCCCCCATAGAACCCCCCCATAGGGCACCCCATAGAACCCCCCCCCCAATAGGACCCTATAGGGCGCCCCATAGAACCCCCCCCCATAGGACTCCCCCATAGGGCACCCCATAGGACCCCCCCCCATAGAACCCCATAGGGCGCCCCATAGAACACCCCCCCCCCCATAGGACCCCATAGGGCGCCCCATAGAACCGCCCACCCCATAGGACCCCCCCATAAACCCCCCCATAGGACTCCCCTATAGGACCCCATAGGGCACCCCATAGGACCCCCCCCCCATAGGACCCCCCCCCATAGAACCCCACCCCATATGACCCCATAGGGCACCCCATAGGATCCTCCCCCATAGGACCCCCCCCATAGAACCCCACCCCATAGGACTCCATAGGGCGCCCCATAGAACCCCACCCCCCCATAGGACCCCATAGGGTGCCCCATAGGACCCCCCCCATAGAACCCCACCCCATAGGACCCCATAGGGTGCCCCATAGGACCCCACCCCGTAGTACCCCATAGGTCGCCCCATAGAACCCCCCCCCATAGGACCCCATAGGGTGCCCCATAGAACCCCCCCCCATAGGACTCCCCCATAGGGCGCCCCATAGGACCCCCCATAGGGCACCCCATAGGACCCCCCCCCCATAGAACCCCCCCACAAGACCCCCCCATAGGACTCCCCTATAGGACCCCACCCCATAGAACACCCCATAGGACCCCTCCCCATAGGACCACCCCCCATAGGAGCCCATAGGAGCCCCATAGAACCCCCCCCCATAGGACTCCCCCATAGGGCGCCCCATAGAACCCCCCCCCATAGGACCCCCCCATGGGGCACCCCATAGGACCCCCCCCCTATAGGACCCACCCCATAGGGCGCCCCATAGGACCCCTCCCCATAGGACCCCTCCCATAGAACCCCACCCCATAGGACCCCATAGGGCACCCCACAGGACCCCCCCCCATAGGACCACCCCATAGGACTCCCCTATAGGACCCCACCCCATAGGACCCCATAGGGCACCCCATAGACCCCCCCCCCCATAGGACCCCATAGGGCTCCCCATAGAACCCCACCCTCCCATAGGACCCCATAGGGCGCCCCATAGAACCCCCCTCCCATAGGACCCCCCCATAGGGCGCCCCATAGAATCCCCACCCCATAGGACCCCCCCATAGGGCGCCCCATAGAACCGCCCCCCAATAGGACCCCATAGGGCACCCCATAGGATCGTCCCCCATAGGACCCCATAGGGCGCCCCATAGAACCCCACCCCCCCATAGGGCGCCCCATAGAACCCCCCCCCCATAGGACCCACCCCATAGGACCCCCCCCATAGGACCCCATAGGGTGCCCCATAGAACCCCACCCTCCCATAGGACCCCATAGGGCGCCCCATAGAACCCCATAGGGCGCCCCATAGAACCCCACCCCCCCATAGGAACCCATTGGTCACCCTATAGAACCCCCCCCCCCATAGGAGCCCATAGGGCGCCCCATAGGACCCCACCCCATAGGACCCCCCCCCCATAGGACCCCCCCATAGGGCGCCCCATAGACCCCCCCCCCCCATAGGACCCCATAGGGCGCCCCATAGAACCCCCACCCCATAGGACTCCCCCATAGGGCACCCCATAGGACCCCCCCCATAGGACCCCCCCCATAGGACCCCCCCATAGGGCACCCCATAGGACCCCCCCCATAGAAACCCACCCCATAGGACCCCATAGGGCGCCCCATAGGATCCCCCCATAGGACCCCATAGGGCACCCCATAGAACCCCACCCCCCCATAGGACCCCATAGGGCGCCCCATAGGATCCCCCCATAGGGCGCCCCATAGGACCCCCCCCATAGAACCCCCCCATAGGGCACCCCATAGAACACCCCCCGCATAGGACCCCATAGGGCGCCCCATAGGGCCCCCCCCCATAGGACCCCCCCATGGGGCACCCCATAGAACCCCACCCCATAGGACCCCATAGGGCGCCCCATAGAACCCCCACCCCATAGGACCCCCCCATAAACCCCCCCCCATAGGACCCCTCCCCATAGGACCCCCCATAGGGCACCCCATAGGACCCCCCCATAGGACCCCCCCATAGGACCCCCCCATAGGGCGCCCCATAGAACCCCCCCCCATAGGGCACCCCATAGGACCCCCCCATAGGACCCCACCCCCCATAGGACCCCCCCATAGGAACCCCCCCATAAGACCCTCCCCATAGGACTCTATAGGACCCCCCCCATAGGACTCCCATAAGACCCCAGACCCCCCAAGGACCCCCATAAGACCCCCATAAGACCCACCAAGCCCCCTCATTCCCCCCATAGGACCCCCATAAGACCCCAGGACCCTCATAAGCCTCCCATAGGACTCCCCAGGACCCCCATAAGACCCCCATAAGCCCCCCCAGGACCCCCATAAGACCCCATAATACCCCATAAGACCCCCATAAGACCCCATAAGACCCCATAGGACCCCCATAAGACCCCCAAGGGACCCCCAGGACCCCCATAAGGGTCCTCAGGACCCCCATAAGACCCCAATAACCGCTCTCAGGACCCCCATAAGACCCCATAGGACCCCATAGGACCCCCATAAGTCCCCATAGGACCCCATAAGACCCCCCAGTCCCCCACAGTCTCCCCTACGACCCCCATAAGCCCCCAAGGACCCCCATAAGACCCCCATAACCCCCTCAGGACCCCCATAAGACCCCCATTAACCCCCAGGACCCCCATAAGACCCCATAAGACCCCATAGGACCCCATAAGACCCCACATAAGACCCCCCAAGACCTATAAGACCCCATAACCCTCCCAGGACCCCTATAAGACCCCATAAGACCCCATAGGACCCCCATAAGACCCCATAAGACCCCATAGGACCCCCATAAGACCCCCATAAGACCCCATAAGACCCCTCAGGACCCCCATAAGACCTCCCAGTCCCCCCCAGGACCCCTATAAGACCCCCAGGACCCCCATAAGACCCCATAGGACCCCCATAAGACCCCATAAGGACACTCAGGACCCCCATAGGACCCCCATAAGATCACATAGGACCCCATAGGACCCCATAGGACCCCCATTAGACCCCATAGGACCCCATAAGACCCCATAAGCCCCCATAGGACCCCATAGGAGCCCTATAAGACCCCCATAAGCCCCCCCAGGACCCCCATAACCCCCATAAGACCCCATAGGACCCCCATAAGAACACTCAGGACCCCCATAGGACCCCATAGGACCCCCATAAGACCCCATAGGACCCCCATAAGAACACTCAGGACCCCCATAAGACCCCATAGGACCCCCATAAGATCACATAGGACCCCCATAGGACCCCCATAAGACCCCATAGGACCCCCATAGGACCCCCATAAGACCCCATAAGACCCCATAGGACCCCCATAATCTCCCCCAGGACCCCCATAAGACCCCCATAACCCCGCCAGGACCCCCATAAGACCCCATAGGACCCCTATAAGACCCCCATAAGACCCCCCCAGGACCCCCATAAGAACACTCAGGACCCCCATAAGTCCCCCCAGAACCCCCATAAGACCCCATAGGACCCCTATAAGACCCCATAGGACCCCATAGGACCCCATAGGACCCCCATAAGAACCCATAGGACCCCCATAAGACCCCATAGGACACCATAGGAGCCCTATAAGACCCCCATAAGCCCCCCCAGGACCCCCATAACCCCCATAAGACCCCCTAGGACCCCCATAAGCCCCTCCTAGGACCCATAAGACCCCCATAAGACCCCATAAGACCCCATAGGACCCCCATAAGCCCCCCAGGACCCCCATAAGCCCCTCCTAGGACCCATAAGACCCCCATAAGCCCCCCATAAGCCCCCCAGGACCCCCCTAGGACCCCCATAAGGACATTCAGGACCCCCATAAGACCCCCCAAACCCCTCATTAGCTCCCTCACTACCCCCATAAGCCCCCCCACTCCCCCCCTAGGACCCATAAGACCCCCATAAGACCTCCAGGACCCCCATAAGGACACTCAGGACCCCATAAGACCCCACATAAGTCCCCCAGGACCCCCATAAGCCCCCCGAGGACCCCCATAAGGACACTCAGGACCCCCATAAGACCCCATAGGACCCCATAGGACCCCCATAAGACCCCATAAGGACACTCAGGACCCCTATAAGACCCCCATAAGACCCCCCCAGGACCCCCATAAGAACACTCAGGACCCCATAAGACCCCATAGGACCCCCATAAGACCCCATAGGACCCCCATAAGACCCCCATAACCCCCCCAGGACCCCCATAAGACCCCCATTATCCCCCCAGGACCCCCTTAGGACCCCCATAAGACCCCATAGGACCCAATAAGACCCCATAGGACCCCCATAAGACCCCCATAACCCCCATAAGACCCCATAGGACCCCCATAGGACCCCATAGAACCCCCATAAGACCCCCAAGGGCTCTCCAGGACCCCATAAGACCCCATAAGACCCCATAGGACCCCCATAGGACCCCATAGGACCCCCATAAGACCCCATAAGACCCCATAGGACCCCATAATCCCCCCCAGGACCCCCATAAGACCCCCATAAGACCCCCATAGGACCCCCATAAGCCCCCCCAGGACCCCCATAACCCCCATAAGACCCCAATAACCACTCCCAGGACCCCCATAAGACCCCATAGGACCCCCTAGACCCCCTCATTACCCCTATAAGACCCCCATAAGCCCCCCCCATGACCCCCATGACCACTCAGGACCCCCATAATCCCCCCAGGACCCCATAGGAACCCCATAAGACCCCATAGGACCCCCATAAGCCCCCCCAGGACCCCCATAACCCCCATAAGACCCCATAGGACCCCCATAAGACCCCATAGGACCCCCATAAGACCCCATAAGACCCCATAAGACCCCATAGGACCCCCATAATCCCCCCCAGGACCCCCATAAGACCCCCATAACCCCGCCAGGACCCCCATAAGACCCTCATAAGACCCCCTAGACCCCCTCATTACCCCCATACGACCCCCATAAGCCCCCCAGGACCCCCATAAGACCACTCAGGACCCCCATAAGAACACTCAGGACCCCCATATGACCCCCATAAGACCCCCAGGACCCCCATAAGGACACTCAGGACCCCCATAGCCCCATCAGGACCCCCATAAGACCCCCATAACCCCCCCCACTGCCCCCCTAGGACCAATAAGACCCCCATAAGCCCCCCCAGGACCCCCATAAGACCCCCAGGACCCCCATAACCCCCTCAGGACCCCCATAATGACACTCAGAACCCCCATAGGACCCCATAAGACCCCATAGGACCCCCATAAGACCCCATAGGACCCCCATAAGACCCCATAGGACCCCTATAAGACCCCATAGGCCCCCCATAAGACCCCCATAGGACCCCATAGGACCCCCATAGGACCCCCATAAGACCCCATAGGACCCCTATAAGACCCCCATAAGACCCCCCAGGACCCCCATAAGCCCCCCAGGACCCCCATAAGGACACTCAGGACCCCCATAAGACCCCATAGGACCCCCATAAGACCCCCATAACCCCCCCAGGACCCCCATAAGACCCCATAGGACCCCCATAGGACCCCCATAAGACCCCATAAGACCCCCTAGACCCCCTCATTACCCCCATAAGACCCCCCAGGACCCCCATAAGACCCTCATAAGACCCCCTAGACCCCCTCATTACCCCCATAAGACCCCCATAAGCCCCCCCAGGACCCCCATAGGACCCCATAGGACCCCCATAAGACCCCATAGGACCCCTATAAGACCCCCATAGGACCCCATAGGACCCCCATAAGACCCCATAAGACCCCATAAGACCCCCAGGACCCCCATAAGGACACTCAGGACCCCCATTAGACCCCCATAAGACCCCCCATGACCCCCATAAGAACACCCAGACCCCCCCAGGACCCCCATAAGACCCCATAGGACCCCATAGGACCCCCATAAGACCCCATAGGACCCCCATAAGATCCCCGTAACCCCCATAAGACCCCATAGGACCCCCATAAGCCCCCATAAGAACCCCAGGACCCCCATAAGCCCCCTCAGGACCCCCATAAGACCCCATAGGACCCCCATAAGACCCCATAAGACCCCATAGGACCCCCATAACCCCCCCAGGACCCCCATAAGACCCCATAAGACCCCATAGGACCCCCATAGGACCCCATAAGACCCCATAAGACCCCATAGGACCCCATAGGAGCCCTATAAGACCCCCATAAGCCCCCCCAGGACCCCCATAAGCCCCCCGAGGACCCCCATAAGGACACTCAGGACCCCCATTAGACCCCATAGGACCCCCATAAGACCCCATAGGACCCCCATAAGCCCCCATAGGACCCCATAGGACCCCCATAGGACCCCATAGGACCCCCATAAGACCCCATAAGACCCCATAGGACCCCATAGGACCCCCATAAGACCCCATAGGACCCCATAAGACCCCATAGGACCCCCATAAGACCCCCATAAGACCCCATAGGACCCCCATTAGACCCCATAGGACCCCCATAAGACCCCATAGGACCCCATAGGACCCCCATAGGACCCCATAGGACCCCCATAAGACCCCATAAGACCCCATAGGACCCCATAGGACCCCCATAAGACCCCACAGGACCCCATAAGACCCCATAGGACCCCCATAGGACCCCCATAAGACCCCATAGGACCCCATAAGACCCCATAGGACCCCCATAAGACCCCCATAAGACCCCATAGGACCCCCATAAGACCCCATAGGACCCCATAGGACCCCCATAAGACCCCATAGGACCCCTATAAGACCCCATAGGACCCCATAGGACCCCTATAAGACCCCATAGGACCCCATAGGACCCCCATAGGACCCCATAGGACCCCATAAGACCCCATAGGACCCCCATAAGACCCCCATAAGACCCCATAGGACCCCTATAAGCCCCCATAAGACCCCATAGGACCCCTATAAGACCCCCCCCCACCTCAGCTGTGCTGTGCGATGTAACCCCCATAAGCCCCCCCAGAACCCCCATAAGACCCCATAGGACCCCCATAAGACCCCCATAAGACCCCCAGGACCCCCTTAAGGACACTCAGGACCCCCATAAGACCCCATAGGACCCCCATAAGACCCCCATAACCCCCCCAGGACCCCCATAAGACCCCATAGGACCCCCATAAGACCCCATAGGACCCCTATAAGACCCCATAAGACCCCATAGGACCCAATAAGACCCCATAGGACCCCCATAAGACCCCTCAGGACCCCCATAAGCCCCCTCAGGACCCCCATAAGGACACTCAGGACCCGCATAAGACCCCATAGGCCCCCCATAAAACCCCATAAGACCCCATAGGACCCCTATAAGACCCCATAAGACCCCATAGGACCCCCATAACCCCCATAAGACCCCCCATGACCCCCATAAGAACAACCAGACCCCCCCAGGACCCCCATAGGACCCCATAGGACCCCCATAAGACCCCATAAGGCCCCCTAGACCCCCATAAGACCCCATAGGACCCCATAGGACCCCCATAAGACCCCATAGGACCCCTATAAGACCCCATAGGACCCCTATAAGACCCCCATAAGACCCCATAACCCCCCCAGGACCCCCATAAGACCCCATAAGACCCCATAGGACCCCCATAAGACCCCATAGGACCCCTATAAGACCCCCTAGACCCCCTCATTACCCCCATAAGTCCCCCCTGAAACCCCTATAATAACCCCCAGGACCCCCATAGAACCCCATAGGACCCCCATAAGACCCCATAGGACCCCCATAGCCCCCTCAGGACCCCCATAAGACCCCATAGGACCCCCATAGGACCCCCATAAGACCCCATAGGACCCCCATAAGACCCCATAAGACGCCATAGGACCCCATAGGACCCCCATAAGACCCCATAGGACCCCATAGGACCCCTATAAGACCCCCATAATCCCCCCCAGGAGCCCCATAAGACCCCATAGGACCCCTATAAGACCCCCATAAGATCACATAGGACCCCCATAGGACCCCATAGGACCCCCATAAGATCACATAGGACCCCCATAAGACCCCATAAGACCCATAGGACCCCCATAAGGACACTCAGGACCCCCATAAGACCCCATAGGACCCCCATAGGACCCCCATAAGACCCCATAGGACCCCCATAATCCCCCCCAGGACCCCCATAAGACCCCATAGGACCCCCATAAGACCACTCAGGACCCCCATAAGACCCCCATAACCCGCCCAGGACCCCCATAAGACCCCATAGGACCCCCATAAGACCCCACAGGACCCCTATAAGACCCCCATAAGACGCCCCCAGGACCCCCATAAGGACACTCAGGACCCCCATAAGACCCCATAGGACCCCCATAGGACCCCCATAAGACCCCATAGGACCCCCATAATCCCCCCCAGGACCCCCATAAGACCCCATAGGACCCCCATAAGACCCCATAGGACCCCTATAAGACCCCATAGGACCCCATAGGACCCCCATAAGACCCCATAGGACCCATAGAGACCCATAGAGACCCATAGAGACCCCATAGAGACCCATAGAGACCCATAGAGGCCCGATAGACCCCATAGAGACCCATAGAGACCCCATAGAGACCCATAGAGACCCATAGAGACCCATAGAGACCCATAGAGACCCATAGGGACCCATAGAGACCAACAGAGACCCATAGAGACCCATAGAGACCCATAGAGACCCATAGAGACCCCATAGAGACCCATAGAGACCCATAGAGACCCATAGGGACCCATAGAGACCCATAGAGACCCCATAGAGACCCATAGGGACCCATAGAGACCCATAGAGACCCATAGAGACCCATAGAGACCCATAGAGACCCATAGAGACCCATAGAGACCCATAGGGACCCATAGGGACCCATAGAGACCAACAGAGACCCATAGAGACCCATAGAGACCCATAGAGACCCATAGAGACCCCATAGAGACCCATAGAGACCCATAGAGACCCATAGGGACCCATAGAGACCCATAGAGACCCATAGAGACCCCATAGAGACCCATAGGGACCCATAGAGACCCATAGAGACCCATAGACCCCATAGAGACCCCATTGACCGCATTGAGACCCATAGAGACCCATAGAGACCCCATAGAGACCCCATAGAGACCCATGGAGACCCCATAGACCCCATAGAGACCCATAGAGACCCCATAGACCCCATAGACCCCATAGAGACCCACAGAGACCCATAGAGACCCATAGGGACCCATAGGGACCCATAGAGACCCATAGAGACCCATAGAGACCCATAGAAACCCATAGAGACCCCATAGAGACCCATAGAGACCCATAGAGACCCATAGAGACCCATAGAGACCCCATAGAGACCCATTGAGACCCCATTGAGACCCATAGAGACCCATAGAGACCCATAGGGACCCCATAGAGACCCATAGGACCCCATAAGACCCCATAGGACCCCCATAGGACCCCATAGGACCCCCATAAGCCCCCCCCACACCTCAGCTGTGCTGCGCGATGTAACCCCCATAAGCCCCCCAAGAACCCCCATAAGACCCCATAGGACCCCCATAAGACCCCATAGGACCCCATAGGACCCCCATAAGACCCCATAAGACCCCATAGGACCCCCATAAGACCCCATAGGACCCCTATAAGACCCCATAGGACCCCATAGGACCCCATAAGAACACTCAGGACCCCCATAGGACCCCCATAAGACCCCCATAAGACGCCCCCAGGACCCCCATAAGAACACTCAGGACCCCCATAATACCCTCCCAGATCCCCCTAGTCCCCCTCAGGACCCCCATAAGACCCCATAGAACCCCCATAACCCCCCCAGGACCCCCATAAGAACACTCAGGACCCCCATAGGACCCCATAGGACCCCCATAACCCCCATAAGACCCCATAAGACCCCATAAGACCCCATAAGACCCCCATAGGACCCCATAGGACCCCATAGGACCCCATAGGACCCCCATAAGCCCCCATAGGACCCCTATAAGCCCCCCCCCCACCTCAGCTGTGCTGCGCGATGTCGCTGATTCGCTGCTGAACTTCCTGCGTCTGCAGCTGCTCCCACGTCAGCAGGGACAGGCCCAGCTGCTCCTCCTGAACAACGGGGTCAAGGGTCAGAGGTCACGGGGTCAAGGGTCACAGGGGTCAGAGGTCACAGGGTCAGGGGTCACAGGGGTCAGAGGTCACAGGGTCAGGGGTCGCAGGGGTCAGAGACCACCAGAGGGGTGGGTCAGGGGACAGAGGGTTCAGAGGTCAGAGGTGAGGGGTGAGAGGTCAGAGGTGAGGGGTCAGGGGTCAGAGGTGAGGGGTCAGAGGTCACGGGGTCAGGGGTCAGAGGTCACAGGGTCAGGGGTCACAGGGGTCACAGGTCATGGGGTCATAGGTCATAAGTGTCACAGGCAAAAGGGTCACAGGGGTCAGAGGTCACAGGTAAAGGGGTCACAGGGGTCGGGGGTCACGGGGTCATGGGGGTCAGAGGTCACAGGGTCAGGGGTCACAGGGGTCAGAGGTCACAGGGTCGGGGGTCACAGGGGTCACAGGTCATGGGTCAGAGGGTTCAGAGGTCAGAGGTGAGGGATCAGGGGTCAGAGGTCACATGGTCGGGGGTCACGAGTGTCACAGGGTCAGGGGTCACAGGGTCAGGGGTCACAGGTGTCAGAGGTCAAAGTTAAAGGGGTCACAGGGGTCGGGGTCACAGGGTCATGGGGGGTCATAGGTCACAGGTAGAGGGGTCATAGGGGTCAGAGGTCACAGGTAAAGGGGTCACAGGGGTCATAGGTCACAGGTAAAGGGGTCACAGGGGTCGGGGGTCACGGGGTCATGGGGGTCAGAGGTCACAGGGTCAGGGGTCACAGGCACAGGGGTCACAGGGGTCAGAGGTCACAGGGGTCAGAGGTCACAGGGTCAGGGGTCACAGGGGTCAGAGACCACCAGAGGGGTGGGTCAGGGGCCAGAGGGTTCAGAGGTCAGAGGTGAGGGGTGAGAGGTCAGAGGTGAGGGGTCAGGGGTCAGAGGTCACAAGGTCGGGGGTCACAGGGTCAGGGGTCACAGGGGTCACAGGTCATGGGGTCATAGGTCATAAGTGTCACAGGCAAAAGGGTCACAGGGGTCAGAGGTCACAGGTACAGGGGTCACAGGGTCATGGGGGTCATAGGTCACAGGTACAGGGGTCATAGGGGTCAGAGGTCAGAGGTGAGGGGTCAGAGGTCAGAGGTCAAAGGTCTGGTGTCAGAGGGGTC
The DNA here is from genome assembly GCF_054131305.1 of Coturnix japonica. Lineage (NCBI taxonomy): Eukaryota > Metazoa > Chordata > Aves > Galliformes > Phasianidae > Coturnix > Coturnix japonica. The sequence continues at coordinate 80,361 of NW_028189021.1, read as the reverse complement.
AGGGGGCCAAGATGAGGCGTCGGGGTCAGAGGTCGGAGGTGAGGGGTCAGAGGGGGGTGATCAGAGGTCAGGGGTCAGGGTTCAGAGGTCAGAGGTGAGGGGTCAGAGGTCAGAGGTCAAAGGTCTGGTGTCAGAGGGGTCAGGGGGCCAAGATGAGGCGTCGGGGTCAGAGGTCGGAGGTGAGGGGTCAGAGGGGGGTGATCAGAGGTCAGGTGTCAGGGTTCAGAGGTCAGAGGTGAGGGGTCAGAGGTCAGAGGTGAGGGGTCAGAGGTCAGAGGTGAGGAGTCAGGGGTCATAGGTCACAGGTGAGGGGTCAAAGGTCAGAGGGGCATAGGTCAAAGGTGAGAAGATCATAGGTCAGAGGTGAAAGGTCAGAGGTGAGGGGTCAGCTATGAGGGGTCAGAGGTCAGAGGTGAGGGGTCAGGGGTCAGAAATGGAAGGACAGGGGTCAGAGGGGTCAGAGGTGAGAGGTCATAGGTCAGAGTGAGGGGCGAGAGGTCAGAGGTCAGGGGTCAGAGGTGAGGGGTCAGGGGTCAGAGAACAATGGGGTCAGAGGGAAAGGGTCAGAGGTGAAAGGCGAGGGGTCAGAGGTCAGGAGTCTGGGGGGGGTCAGGGATCAGAGGTGAGGGGTCAGAGGTCAGAGTGGGGGGTCTCAGGTCAGGGGTCAGAGGTGAGGGGTCAGAGGTCAGAGGTGAGGGGTCAGGGGTCAGATGGAGGAGTGAGAGGTCAGGGGGTCAGAGGTTGGAGGTGAGGGGTCAGGGGTCAGAGTGGAGGGTCACAGGTCAGAGGTGGGAGGTCAGAGGTCAGAGGTGAGGGGTCAGGGGTCAGAGGTGAAGGGTCAGAGGTCAGAGGTGAAGGGTCAGAGGTCAGAGGTGAGGGATCAGGGGTCAGAGGTGAGGGGTCAGATGTCAGAGGTGAAGGGTCAGGGGTCACAGTGGGGGGTCACAGGTCAGAGGTGGTGGGTCAGAGGTCGGAGTGGGGGTCAGAGGTTGGAGGTGAGGGGTCAGAGGTCAGAGGAGGGGGGTCAGAGGTCGAAGGTGGGGGGGTCAGAGGTCAGAGGTGGGGGGTCAGAGGTCAGGGGTCAGAGGTGAGGGGCAAGAGGTCAGAGGTGAGGGGTCAGGGGTCAGAGGTGGGGGTCAAGAGGTCAGAGGTGGGGGGTCAGAGGTCGGAGGTGAGGGGTCAGAGGTCAGAGTGGGGGGTCAGGGGTCAGAGTGGGGGGTCAGAGGTTGGAGGTGAAGGGTCAGAGGTCGGAGGTGAGGGGTCAGAGTGGGGGTCACAGGTCAAAGGTGAGGGGTCAGAGGTCAGAGGTGGAGGGGTCAGGGGTCAGAGGTGGGGGGTCAGAGGTCAGAGGTGGAGGGGTCAGAAGTCAGAGGTGAGGGGTCAGAGGTCAGAGTTGGGGGGTCAGGGGTCAGAGGTGGGGGGTCAGGGATCAGAGTGGGGGGTCAGAGGTCGGAGGTGAGGGGTCAGAGGTCAGAGTGGGGGGTCACAGGTCAGAGGTGAGGGGTCAGAGGTCGGAGATGAGGGGTCAGAGGTCAGAGGTGAGGGGTCAGAGGTGAGGGGTCAGAGGTCAGAGGTGGGGGTCACAGGTCAGAGGTGGGAGGTCAGAGGTGAGGGGTCAGGGGTCAGAGTGGGGGTCACAGGTCAGAGGTGAGGGGTCAGATGTCAGAGGTGAGGGGGTCAGAGGTCAAAGGTCATAGTTCACCTTTCGGAAGGGCTGCGCCATGTTCCTTAGGAAATGTTTGGCCACCTGAACGGCCTCGTCCACCGTCAGGTTCAGGTTGGACGGAAGGAGCCGATCCTGGAGCCAGCGCGGCAACCGGCTGCGCTTGTCACTGCGCGAATAGCGCTGCAATGGGGGGAGATATGGGGTTTCTATAGGGTATATGGGGCTCTATGGGTCGCTATGGGGTCTATGGGGTCTCTATGGGGTCTCTATGGGTCTCTATGGGTCTCTATGGGTCCCTATGGGTCTCTATGGATCATTACAGGTCTCTATGGGTCTCTATGGGACTCTATGGGGTCTATGGGGTCTCTATGTGTATCTATGGGTCTCTATGGGTCTCTATGGGGTCTATGGGGTCTCTATGGGGTCTATGGGGTCTATGGGGTCTCTATGGGGTCTATGGGGTCTATGGGATCTCTATGGGTCTCTATGGGTCTCTATGGGTCTCTATGGGTCTCTATGGGTCCCTATAGGTCTCTATGGGTCTCTATGGGGTCTATGGGTCTCTATGGGTCTCTATGGGGATAAATGGGTTTCTATGGGGTTCAATATGGTCTCTATGGGTCTCTATGGGTCTCTATGGGTCTCTATGGGTCTTTATGGGTCTCTATGGGGTCCCTATGGGGTCTATGGGGTCCCTATGGGTCTCTATGGGGTCTCTCTCTATGGGGTCTCTATGGGTGTCTATGAGTGTCTATGGGGTCTCTATGGGGTCTATGGGGTCTCTATGGGTGTCTATGAGTGTCTATGGGGTCTCTATGGGTCTCTATGGGTCTCTATGGGGTCTATGGGTCTCTATGGGTCTCTATGGGGTCTCTATGGGTCTCTATGGGGTCTATGGGGTCTCTATGGGTCTCTATGGGGTCTATGGGTCTCTATGGGTCTCTATGGGGTCTCTATGGGTCTCTATGGGGTCTATGGGGTCTCTATGGGTCTCTATGGGGTCAATTGGGTCTATGGGGTCTTTATGGGGTCTATGGGGTCTCTATGGGGCAACCGGCTGCGCTTGTCACTGCGGGAATAGCGCTGCAATGGGGGGATATGGGGTGTTATGGGGTATATGGGTCTCTATGGGTCTCTATGGGTCTCTATGGGTCAGGTTGGACGGAAGGAGCCGATCCTGGAGCCAGCGCGGCAACCGGCTGCGCTTGTCACTGCGAGAATAGCGCTGCAATGGGGGGAGATATGGGTCTATATGGGTCCCTATGGGTCTATATGGGTCCCTATGGGGTATTTGGGGTCTATGGGGTCAATGGGGTCTCCATGGGGTCTCTATGGGTCTCTATGGGGTCTCTACAGGTCCCTATGGGTCTCTATGGGACGCTATGAGTCACTATTGGTCCCTAAGTGTCTCTATGGGGTCTCTATGGGTCTCTATGGGTCTCTATGGGGACTCTATGGGTCTCTATGGGTCACTATGGGGTCTATGGGGTCTCTATGGGTCTCTATGGGGTCTCTATGGGTCTCTATGGGTCCCTATGGGTCTCTATGGGGTCACTATGGGTCTCTATGGGGTCTCTATGGGTCACTATGGGTCTCTATGGGTCTCTATGGGTCTCTATGGGGTCTATGGGGTCTCTATGGGTCTCTATGGGTAGCTATGGGGTCTATGGGTCCCTATAGGTCTCTATGGGTCTCTATGGGTCTCTATGGGGTCTCTATGGGGTCTATGGGGTCCCTATGGGTCTTTAAGGGTCGCTATGTGTCCCTATGTGTCTCTATGGGTCACTATGGGTCTCTATGGGTCTCTATGGGTCTCTATGGGGTCTCTATGGGGTCTCTATGGGTCCCTATGGGGTCAATGGGGTCTCTATGGGTCTCTGTGGGGTATATGGGGTCCCTATGGGTCTCTATGGGTCCCTATGTGTCCCTATGAGTCTCTATGGGGTCTGTGGGGTCTATGGGGTCTTTATGGGTCGCTATGGGGTCTCTATGTGTCTCTATGGGTGTCTATGGAGTCTCTATGGGTCACTATGGGGTCTCTATGGGGTCTATGGGGTCTCTATGGGTCTCTATGGGGTCTATGGGGTCTCTATGGGGTCTATGGGTGACTATGGGTCCCTATGGGTCTCTATGGGACGCTATGAGTCACTATTGGTCCCTAAGTGTCTCTATGGGGTCTCTATGGGTCCCTATGGGGTCTATGGGGTCTCTATGGGTCTCTATGGGGTCTATGGGTCTCTATGGGTGTCTATGAGTGCCTATGGGGTCTCTATGGGTAGCTATGGGGTCTATGGGGTCTCTATGGGTCCCTATGGGGTCAATGGGGTCTATGGGTCTCTATGGGTCTTTATGGGTCCCTATGGGTCTCTATGGGTCCCTATGGGTCCCTATGGGTCTCTATGGGTCCCTATGGGTCTCTATGGGGTCTATGGGGTCTATGGGTCCCTATGGGGTCTATAGGGTCTCTATGGGTCTCTATGGGGTCTCTATGGGTAGCTATGGGGTCTATGGGTCTCTATGGGGTCTATGGGGTCTATGGGGTCTCTATGGGTGTCTATGAGTGTCTATGGGGTCTCTATGGGGTCTCTATGGGTCTCTATGGGGTCTCTATGGGTCTCTATGGGTCTCTATGGGTCAGGTTGGATGGAAGGAGCCGATCCTGGAGCCAACGGGGCAACCGGCTGCGCTTGTCACTGCGCGAATAGCGCTGCAATGGGGGGATATGGGGTGTTATGGGTCCCTATGGGTCCCTATGGGTCTCTATGGGTCTCTATGGGGCAACCGGCTGCGCTTGTCACTGCGACAATAGCGCTGCAATGGGGGATATGGGGTGTTATGGGTCGCTATGGGGTCTATGGGTCTCTATGGGGACCATATCGGTCTCTATGGGGTCTATGGGTCTCTATGGGTCTCTATGGGGTCTATGGGGTCTCTATGGGTCTCTATGGGTCCCTATGGGGTCTATGGGGTCTCTATGGGGATAAATGTGTCTCTATGGGGTTCAATATGTGTCTCTATGGGGTCTTTATGGGGTCTATGGGGTCTCTATGGGTGTCTATGAGTCCCTATGGGGTCTATGGGTTCTCTATGGGTCTCTATGTGTCTCTATGGGTCCCTATGGGTCTCTATGGGTCTCTATGGGTCTCTATGGGTCCCTATGCGTCGCTATGTGTCCCTATGTGTCTCTATGGGTCACTATGGGTCTCTATGGGGGCTTTATGGGGTCTATGGGGTCTCTATGGGTCTCTATGGGGTCTATGGGTCTCTATGTGTATCTATGGGTCTCTATGGGGTCTATGGAGTCTATGGGGTCTCTATGGGGTCTATGGGGACCATATGGGTTTCTATGGGGTCTATGGGGTCTCTATGGGTCTCTATGGGTCTCTATGGGGTCTTTATGGGGTCTATGGATCTCTATGGGTAGCTATGGGGTCTATGGGGTCTCTATGGGTCTCTATGGGGTCTCTATGGGGTCTCTATGGGTCTCTATGGGGTCTCTATGGGTCTCTATGGGGCTCTATGGGTCCCTATGCGTCGCTATGTGTCCCTATGGGTCTCTATGGGTCTCTATGGGTCTCTATGGGTCACTATGGGTCTCTATGGGTCTCTATGGGGTCAATGGGGTCTATGGGGACCATATGGGTTTCTATGGGGTCTATGGGGTCTCTATGGGGTCTCTATGGGGTCTATGGGGTCTATGGGTGTCTATGGGGTCTCTATGGGTCTCTATGGGTCTCTATGGGGACTCTATGGGTCTCTATGGGTCACTATGGGGTCTATGGGGTCTCTATGGGTGTCTATGAGTGTCTATGGGGTCTCTATGGGGTCTCTATGGGTGTCTATGAGTGTCTATGGGGTCTCTATGGGTCTCTATGGGTCTCTATGGGTCTCTATGTGTCTCTATGGGTCTCTATGGGTCTCTATGGGGTCTATGGGGTCTCTATGGGTGTCTATGAGTGTCTATGGGGTCTCTATGGGGTCTCTATGGGTCTCTATGGGGTCACTATGGGTCTCTATGGGGTCAATGGGGTCTATGGGGACCATATGGGTTTCTATGGGGTCTCTATGGGTCTCTATGTGTATCTATGGGGCTCTATGGGGTCTATGCGTCTCTATGGGTCTCTATGGGGTCTCTATGGGTCTCTATGGGGTCTATGGGGTCCCTATGGGTCTCTATGGGGTCTCTCTCTATGGGTCTCTATGGGTCCCTATGGGGATAAATGGGTCTCTATGGGACGCTATGAGTCACTATTGGTCCCTAAGTGTCTCTATGGGTCTCTATGGGGTCTATGGGGTCTCTATGGGGTCTCTATGGGTCTCTATGGGGTCTAAGGTGTGTATGGGGTCTCTATGGGGTCTCTATGGGTCTCTATGGGGTCTTTATGGGGTCTATGGGGTCTCTATGGGGTCTCTATGGGGTCTCTATGGGTCTCTATGGGGATAAATGGGTCTCTATGGGGTCTCTATGGGTCTCTATGGGTCTCTATGGGTACCTATGGGTCTCTATGGGTCTCTATGGGGTCTATGGGGTCACTATGGGTCTCTATGGGGTCTCTATGGGTCCCTATGGGTCTCTATGGGGTCTATGGGGTCTCTATGGGCAGGCGGCTGCGCTTGTCACTGCGGGAATAGCGCTGCAATGGGGGATATTATGGGGTTTCTATAGGGTATATGGGTCTCTATGGGTCGCTATGGGTCTCTATGGGTCTCTATGGGGTCTATGGGGTCTCTATAGGTCTCTATGGGTGCCTATGGGGTCTCTATGGGTCTCTATGGGGCAACCGGCTGCGCTTGTCACTGCGCGAATAGCGCTGCAATGGGGGGAGATATGGGTCTATATGGGGTCTATGGGGTTTCTATAGGGTATATGGGGTCCCTATGGGTCCCTATGGGTCTCTATGGGGTCTCTATGGGTCTCTATGGGTCCCTATGGGTCTCTATGGGTCTCTATGGGTCTCTATGGGTCACTATGTGTCTCTATGGGTCCCTATGGGTCTCTATGGGACGCTATGAGTCACTATTGGTCCCTAAGTGTCTCTATGGGGTCTCTATGGGTCTCTATGGGTCCCTATGGGGTCTATGGGGTCTCTATGGGTCTCTATGGGTCTCTATGTGGTCTATGGGGTCTCTATGGGTCTCTATGGGTCTCTATGGGTCCCTATGGGTCTCTATGGGTTGCTATGGGACTCTATGGGTCCCTATGGGTCCCTATGGGTCTCTATGGGTCCCTATGGGTCCCTATGGGTCTCTATGGGTCTCTATGGGTCTCTATGGGTCCCTATGTGTCCCTATGGGGTCTCTATGGGGTCTCTATGGGTCCCTATGGGTCTCTATGGGACGCTATGAGTCACTATTGGTCCCTAAGTGTCTCTATGGGGTCTCTATGGGTCTCTATGGGGTCTAAGGTGTGTATGGGGTCTCTATGGGTCCCTATGGGTCTCTATGGGTCTCTATGGGTCCCTATGGGTCTCTATGGGGTCTATGGGGTCTATGGGGTCTCTATGGGTGTCTACGAGTGTCTATGGGGTCTCTATGGGTCTCTATGGGGTCAATGGGGTCTATGGGGACCATATGGGTTTCTATGGGGTCTATGGGGTCTCTATGGGGTCTCTATGGGTCTCTATGGGGTCTAAGGTGTGTATGGGGTCTCTATGGGGTCTCTATGGGTCTCTATGGGGTCTTTATGGGGTCTATGGGGTCTCTATGGGGTCTCTATGGGGTCTCTATGGGTCTCTATGGGGATAAATGGGTCTCTATGGGGTCTCTATGGGTCTCTATGGGTCTCTATGGGTACCTATGGGTCTCTATGGGTCTCTATGGGGTCTATGGGGTCACTATGGGTCTCTATGGGGTCTCTATGGGTCCCTATGGGTCTCTATGGGGTCTATGGGGTCTCTATGGGCAGGCGGCTGCGCTTGTCACTGCGGGAATAGCGCTGCAATGGGGGATATTATGGGGTTTCTATAGGGTATATGGGTCTCTATGGGTCGCTATGGGTCTCTATGGGTCTCTATGGGGTCTATGGGGTCTCTATAGGTCTCTATGGGTGCCTATGGGGTCTCTATGGGTCTCTATGGGGCAACCGGCTGCGCTTGTCACTGCGCGAATAGCGCTGCAATGGGGGGAGATATGGGTCTATATGGGGTCTATGGGGTTTCTATAGGGTATATGGGGTCCCTATGGGTCCCTATGGGTCTCTATGGGGTCTCTATGGGTCTCTATGGGTCCCTATGGGTCTCTATGGGTCTCTATGGGTCTCTATGGGTCACTATGTGTCTCTATGGGTCCCTATGGGTCTCTATGGGACGCTATGAGTCACTATTGGTCCCTAAGTGTCTCTATGGGGTCTCTATGGGTCTCTATGGGTCCCTATGGGGTCTATGGGGTCTCTATGGGTCTCTATGGGTCTCTATGTGGTCTATGGGGTCTCTATGGGTCTCTATGGGTCTCTATGGGTCCCTATGGGTCTCTATGGGTTGCTATGGGACTCTATGGGTCCCTATGGGTCCCTATGGGTCTCTATGGGTCCCTATGGGTCCCTATGGGTCTCTATGGGTCTCTATGGGTCTCTATGGGTCCCTATGTGTCCCTATGGGGTCTCTATGGGGTCTCTATGGGTCCCTATGGGTCTCTATGGGACGCTATGAGTCACTATTGGTCCCTAAGTGTCTCTATGGGGTCTCTATGGGTCTCTATGGGGTCTAAGGTGTGTATGGGGTCTCTATGGGTCCCTATGGGTCTCTATGGGTCTCTATGGGTCTCTATGGGTCCCTATGGGGTCTATGGGGTCTCTATGGGTCTCTATGGGTCTCTATGGGGTCTATGGGGTCTCTATGGGGCAACCGGCTGCGCTTGTCACTGCGCGAATAGCGCTGCAATGGGGGATATTATGGGGTCTATATGGGGTCTATGGGTCTCTATGGGGTCTCTATGGGGTCTATGGGTCTCTATGGGGTCTCTAAGGGTAGCTATGGGTCTCTATGGGTCTCTATGGGGTCTATGGGGTCTCTATGGGGTCTCTATGTGTCTCTATGGGGTCCCTATGGGTCCCTATGAGTCTCTATGGGGTCTCTATGGGTAGCTATGGGGTCTTTATGGGGTCTATGGGGTCTCTATGGGGTCTATGGGGTCTCTATGTGTCCCTATGGGTCTCTATGGGTCTCTATGGGTCCCTATGGGTCTCTATGGGTCTCTATGGGTCAGGTTGGACGGAAGGAGCCGATCCTGGAGCCAACGCGGCAACCGGCTGCGCTTGTCACTGCGAGAATAGCGCTGCAATGGGGGATATGGGGTTTCTATAGGTCGTTATGGGGTCCCTATGGGTCCCTATGGGTCCCTATGGGTCTCTATGGGGTCTCTATGGGGTCTATGGGGTCTCTATGGGTCCCTATGGGTCTCTATGGGGTCTCTATGGGTCTCTATGGGGTGTATGGGGTCTATGGGGACCATATGGGTCGCTATGGGTCACTATGGGTCTCTATGTGTCCCTATGGGTCCCTATGGGTCCCTATGGGTCTCTATGGGGTCTCTATGGGTCTCTATGGGGTCTATGGGGTCTCTATGGGTCCCTATGGGTCTCTATGGGGTCTCTATGGGTCTCTATGGGGTGTATGGGGTCTATGGGGACCATATGGGTCGCTATGGGTCACTATGGGTCTCTATGTGTCCCTATGGGTCCCTATGGGTCCCTATGGGTCTCTATGGGGTCTCTATGGGTCCCTATGGGTCTCTATGGGTCTCTATGGGTCAGGTTGGACGGAAGGAGCCGATCCTGGAGCACTTGTCACTGCGAGAATAGCGCTGCAATGGGGGGAGATATGGGTCTATATGGGGTCTATGGGGCTCTATGGGTCCCTATGGGTCTCTATGGGTCTCTATGGGGCTCTATGGGGTCAATGGGGTCTATGGGGACCATATAGGTTTCTATGGGGTCTCTATGGGTCTCTATGTGTATCTATGGGGCTCTATGGGGTCTATGGGTTCTCTATGGGTCTCTATGGGGTCTAAGGGGATAAATGGGTCTCTATGTGTCTCTATGGGACGCTATGAGTCACTATTGGTCCCTATGTGTCTCTATGGGTCTCTATGGGTCTCTATGGGGTCTCTATGGGTAGCTATGGGGTCTTTATGGGGTCTATGGGGTCTCTATGGGTCTCTATGGGTCTCTATGGGGTCTATGGGGTCTCTATGGGTCCCTATGGGTCTCTATGGGGTCTCTATAGGGTCTATGGGGTCCCTATGGGTCTCTATGGGTCTCTATGGGTCAGGTTGGACGGAAGGAGCCGATCCTGGAGCCAACGCGGCAACCGGCTGCGCTTGTCACTGCGAGAATAGCGCTGCAATGGGGGATATGGGGTTTCTATAGGTCGTTATGGGGTCCCTATGGGTCCCTATGGGTCCCTATGGGTCTCTATGGGGTCTCTATGGGGTCTATGGGGTCTCTATGGGTCCCTATGGGTCTCTATGGGGTCTCTATGGGTCTCTATGGGGTGTATGGGGTCTATGGGGACCATATGGGTCGCTATGGGTCACTATGGGTCTCTATGTGTCCCTATGGGTCCCTATGGGTCCCTATGGGTCTCTATGGGGTCTCTATGGGTCTCTATGGGGTCTATGGGGTCTCTATGGGTCTCTATGGGTCTCTATGGGGTCTCTATGGGGTCTATGGGGTCTCTATGGGTCTCTATGGGGTCTTCATGGGGTCTATGGGTCTTTATGGGTCTCTATTGGTCTCTATGGGGTCTATGGGGTCTCTATAGGTCTCTATGGGTCTCTATGGGGTCAATGGAGTCTATGGGGACCATATGGGTTTCTATGGGGTCTATGGGGTCTCTATGGAGTCTCTATGGGTCTCTATGGGTCTCTATGTGTCCCTATGGGTCTCTATGGGTCCCTATGTGTCCCTATGTGTCCCTATGGGTCTCTATGGGTCTCTATGGGTCTGTATGGGTCTCTATGTGTCCCTATGGGTTTGTATGGGTCCCTATGTGTCCCTATGGGTCCCTATGGGTCTCTATGGGGTCTATGGGTCTCTATGGGGTCTCTATGGGTCCCTATGGGTCTCTATGGGTCCCTATGTGTCCTATGGGTCTCTATGGGTCCCTATGTGTCCCTATGGGTCCCTATGGGACTCTATGGGTCCCTATGGGTCTCTATGTGTCCCCATGGGTCCCTATGTGTCTCTATGGGTCTCTATGGGTCCCTATAGGTCTCTATGGGTCTCTATGGGGTCTATGGGTCTCTATGGGTCTCTATGGGTCTCTATGGGTCTCTATGGGTCCCTATGTGTCCCTATGGGTCCCTATGGGTCTCTATGGGTCTCTATGGGTCCCTATGTGTCTCTATGGGTCCCTATGGGTCTCTATGGGTCTCTATGGGTCTCTATGGGTCGCTATGGGTCCCTATGAGTCTCTATGGGGTCTGTGGGGTCTATGGGGTCTCTATGAGGTCTATGGGGTCTATGGGGTCTCTATGGGTCCCTATGGGTCTCTATGGGGTCTATGGGGTCACTATGTGTACCTATGGGTCTCTATGGGGTCTATGGGGTCTATGGGTCTCTATGTGTCCCTATGTGTCCCTATGTGTCTCTATGGGGTCTATGGGGTCACTATGTGTATCTATGGGTCTCTATGGGGTCTATGGGGTCTCTATGGGTCTCTATGTGTCCCTATGTGTCTCTATGGGTCTCTATGGGTCTCCATGTGTCCCTATGGGGTCTCTATGGGTCCCTATGTGTCCTTATGGGTCTCTATGGGTCTCTATGGGTCTCTATGTATCTCTATGTGTCCCTATGTGTCCCTATGGGTCTCTATGTATCTCTATGGGTCACCTTATCAGCGAACACCATGATCCCATAGTCCGTTTTCCCCCTCAGCGCCCGCCCCACACATTGCGCTGAGTGCTATGGGTCCCTATGGGTCCCTATGGGTCTCTATGGGGTCTATGGGTCTCTATGGAGTCTCCATGGGTCTCTATAGGTCTCTATGTGTCCCTATGGGTCCCTATGGGTCTCTATGGGTCCCTATGGGTCTCTATGTATCTCTATGGGTCACCTTATCAGCAAACACCATGATCCCATAGTCCGTTTTCCCCCTCAGCGCCCGCCCCACACATTGCGCTGAGTGCTATGGGTCTCTATGGGTCTCTATGGGATCTCTATGTGTCTCTATGGGTCGCTATGGGTCTCTATGTGTCCCTATGGGTCCCTATGGGGTCTCTATGGGTCTCCATGGGTCCCTATGGGTCTCTATGGGTCTCTATGGGTCCCAATGTGTCCCTATGGGTCTCTATGTGTCTCTATGGGTCTCTATGTGTCTCTATGGGTCTCTATGTGTCCCTATGTGTCCCTATGTGTCCCTATGTGTCTCTATGTGTCCCTATGGGTCTCTATGTGTCCCTATGGGGTCTATGGGGTCTCTATGGGTCCCTATGGGTCTCTATGGGTCCCTATAGGTCACTGTGGGTCTCTATGGGGTCTATGGGTCTCTATTGGGTCCCTATGTGTCTCTATGGGTCTCTATGGGTCTCTATGTGTCCCTATGTGTCCCTATGGGTCTCTATGGGTCTCTATGGGTCTCTATGTGTCTCTATGGGTCTCTATGGGTCCCTATGTGTCTCTATGGGTCTCTATGGGGTCAATGGGGTTTCTATGGGTCTCTATGGGTCTCTGTGGGTCCCTATGGGTCTTTGTGGGTCCCTATGGGGTCTCTATGGGTCCCTATGTGTCCCTATGTGTCCCTATGGGTCCCTATGTGTCTCTATGGGTCCCTATGTGTCCCTATGTTTCCCTATGGGTCTCTATGTATCTCTATGGGTCACCTTATCAGCGAACACCATGATCCCATAGTCCGTTTTCCCCCTCAGTGCCCGCCCCACACATTGCGCTGAGTGCTATGGGTCTCTATGGGTCCCTATGGGTCTCTATGGGTCTCTATGGGTCTCTATGGGGTCTATGGGTCTCTATGTGTCCCTATGGGTCTCTATGGGTCTCTATGGGTCCCTATGGGGTCTCTATGTATCTCTATGGGTCTCTATGGGTCGCTATGGGTCTGTATCGGTCTGTATGGGTCTCTATGGGTCCCTATGGGTCTCTATGGGATGCTATGGGTCTTTATGGGTCTCTATGGGGTAAATGGGGTCCATGGGGTCTCCATGGGGTCTCTATGGGTCTCTATGGGTCTCTATGGGTCCCTATGGGTCCCTATGTGTCCCTATGGGTCTCTATGGGTCCCTATGTGTCTCTATGTGTCTCTATGGGTCCCTATGTGTCCCTACGGGTCTCTATGTGTCTCTATGTGTCCCTATGGGTCTCTATGGGTCCCTATCGGTCCCTATGTGTCTCTATGGGTCCCTTTGGGTTTCTATGTGTCTCTATGGGTCCCTATGGGTCTCTATGTGTCCCTATGGGTCTCTATGTATCTCTATGGGTCACCTTATCAGCGAACACCATGATCCCATAGTCCGTTTTCCCCCTCAGTGCCCGCCCCACACATTGCGCTGAGTGCTATGGGTCTCTATGGGTCCCTATGGGTCGCTATGGGGCGCTATGGGTCTCTATGGGTCGCTATGGGTCTGTATGGTTCTGTATGGGTCTCTATGGGTCCCTATGGGTCTCTATGGGTCCCTATGGGTCCCTATGGCTCTCTATGGGTCTCTATGGGTCCCTATGGGTCTCTATGGGTCTCTATGTGTCCCTATGGGTCTCTATGGGTCCCTATGGGTCCCTATGGGTCTCTATGGGTCTCTATGGGTCTCTATGGGTCCCTATGTGTCCCTATGGGTCTCTATGGGTCTCTATGGGTCCCTATGGGTCTCTATGGGTCCCTATGTGTCCCTATGGGTCTCTATGTATCTCTAAGGGTCTCTATGTATCTCTATGGGTCTCTATGGGTCCCTATGTGTCTCTATGGGGTCAATGCGTCTGTATGGGTCTCTATGGATCTCTATGGATCTCTATGGGTCTCTATGGGTCTCTATGGGTCCCTATGGGTCTCTATGGGTCCCTATGTGTCCCTATGGGTCCCTATGGGTCTCTATGGGTCTCTATGTGTCTCTATGGGTCTCTATGGGTCCCTATGGGTCCCTATGTGTCCCTATGTGTCTCTATGTGTCTCTATGTGTCCCTATGGGTCTCTATGGGTCTCTATGGGTCTCTATGTGTCCCTATGTATCTCTATGGGTCCCTATGGGTATCTATGGGTCCCTATGGGTCTCTTTGTATCTCTATGGGTCCCTATGGGGTCTCTATGTATCTCTATGGGTCCCTATGGGGTCTCTATGTATCTCTATGGGTCACCTTATCAGCGAACACCATGATCCCATAGTCCGTTTTGCCCCTCAGCGCCCGCCCCACACATTGCGCTGAGTGCTATGGGTCTCTATGGGTCTCTATGGGTCTCTATGGGTCTCTATGGGTCTCTATGGGTCCCTATGGGTCTCTATGGGTCTCTATGGGTCTCTATGGGTCTCTATGGGTCTCTATGTGTCCCTATGGGTCTCTATGGGTCTCTATGGGTGTCTATAGGTCTCTATGGGGTCTCTATGGGTCCCTATGGGTCTCTATGGGTCTCTATGGGTCCCTATGTGTCTCCATGTGTCTCTATGGGTCCCTATGGGTCTCTATGGGTCTCTATGGGTATCTATGGGTCCCTATGGGTCTCTATGTGTCTCTATGGGTCTCTATGGGTCCCTATGTGTCTCTATGGGTCCCTATGTGTCTCTATGGGTCCCTATGGGTCTCTATGGGTCCCTATGTGTCCCTATGGGTCTCTATGGATCCCTATGGGTCCCTATGGGTCTCTATGTATCTCTACGGGTCTCTATGTATCTCTATGGGTCTCTATGGGTCCCTATGTGTCTCTATGGGGTCAATGCGTCTGTATGGGTCTCTATGGATCTCTATGGATCTCTATGGGGTCTCTATGGGGTCGATGGGTCTCTATGGGTCTCTATGTGTCCCTATGGGGTCTCCATGTGTCCCTATGGGGTCTCTACGGGTCCCTATGTGTCCCTATGGGTCCCTATGTGTCCCTATGTGTCTCTATGGGTCCCTTTGGGTCTCTATGGGTCTCTATGTATCCCTATGTGTCCCTGTGTGTCCCTATGGGTCTCTATGGGTCCCTATGGGTCCCTATGGGTCCCTATGGGTCTCTATGGGTCTCTATGTGTCCCTATGGGTCCCTATGGGGTCTCTATGTGTCTCTATGGGTCTCTATGGGTCCCTATGGGTCTCTATGTGTCCCTATGGGGTCTCTATGTATCTCTATGGGTCACCTTATCAGCAAACACCATGATCCCATAGTCCGTTTTCCCCCTCAGCGCCCGCCCCACACATTGAGCCGAGTGTCTCATGGCGTCGAAGGTCAGGAAATCGTTCTCACGGAGCTGGAGCTCGTCACGGAGGAACTGGAGCCGGGCCTGGGAGACATGCCCCACATCTGCCCCATGGCTGCCCCACATCTGCCCCATGGCTGCCCCACATCTGCCCCATGGCTGCCCCACATCTGCCCCATGGCTGCCCCACATCTGCCCCATGGCTGCCCCACATCCACCCCATATCCACCCCACATGTGCCCCATGGCTGCCCCACATCTGCCCCATGGCTGCCCCACAACTGCCCTATGGCTGCCCCACATCTGCCCCATGGCTGCCCCACATCTGCCCCATGGCTGCCCCACATCTGCCCCATGGCTGCCCCACATCTGCCCCATGGCTGCCCCACAACTGCCCCATATCCACCCCACATCTGCCCCATATCTGCCCCACATCTGCCCCATATCCACCCCACATCTGCCCCATGGCTGCCCCACAACTGCCCCATGGCTGCCCCACATCTGCCCCATATCCACCCCACATCTGCCCCATGGCTGCCCCACATCTGCCCCATATCCACCCCACATCTGCCCCATGGCTGCCCCACAACTGCCCCATGGCTGCCCCACATCTGCCCCATATCCACCCCACATCTGCCCCATGGCTGCCCCACATCTGCCCCATGGCTGCCCCACATCTGCCCCATATCCACCCCACATCTGCCCTATGGCTGCCCCACATCTGCCCCATATCCACCCCACATCTGCCCCATGGCTGCCCCACAACTGCCCCATGGCTGCCCCACATCTGCCCCATATCCACCCCACATCTGCCCCATGGCTGCCCCACAACTGCCCCATGGCTGCCCCACATCCACCCCATATCCACCCCACATCTGCCCCATGGCTGCCCCACAACTGCCCCATGGCTGCCCCACATCTGCCCCATATCCACCCCACATCTGCCCCATGGCTGCCCCACAACTGCCCCATATCCACCCCACAACTGCCCCATGGCTGCCCCACATCTGCCCCATATCCACCCCACAACTGCCCCATGGCTGCCCCACATCTGCCACATGGCTGCCCCACATCCACCCCATATCCACCCCACATCTGCCCCATGGCTGCCCCACATTCACCCCACATCTACCCCATATCCACCCCACATCTGCCCCACATCCACCCCACACCCACCCCACATCCCTCCCCAGTCCCACACCTGCCACCCCTGCCCCACAGCTGCCCCACACCCACCCCACATCCACCCCATATCCACCCCACATCTGCCCCATATCCACCCCACATCTGCCCCATATCCACCCCACACCTGCCCCACATCTGCCCCATATCCACCCCACACCTGCCCCACATCTGCCCCATGGCTGCCCCACATCTGCCCCATGGCTGCCCCACATCCACCCCATACCCACCCCACATCTGCCCCATGGCTGCCCCACATCCACCCCATATCCACCCCACATCTGCCCCATGGCTGCCCCACATCTGCCCCATATCCACCCCACATCTGCCCCATGGCTGCCCCACAACTGCCCCATGGCTGCCCCACATCCGCCCCATATCCACCCCACATCCGCCCCATATCCACCCCACATCTGCCCCACATCCACCCCACACCTGCCCCATATCTGCCCCACATCTGCCCCATATCCACCCCACATCTGCCCCATGGCTGCCCCACATCTGCCCCATATCCACCCCACATCTGCCCCATGGCTGCCCCACATCTGCCCCATGGCTGCCCCACATCTGCCCCATATCCACCCCACATCTGCCCCATGGCTGCCCCACATCTACCCCATGGCTGCCCCACATCTGCCCCATATCCACCCCACATCTGCCCCATGGCTGCCCCACATCTGCCCCACATCTGCCCCATGGCTGCCCCACATCTGCCCCATGGCTGCCCCACAGCTGCCCCATATCCACCCCACATCTGCCCCACATCCACCCCATATCCACCCCACAACTGCCCCATGGCTGCCCCACATCCACCCCATATCCACCCCACATCTGCCCCATATCTGCCCCACATCCACCCCACATCCACCCCACAACTGCCCCATGGCTGCCCCACAACTGCCCCATATCCACCCCACATCTGCCCCACATCCACCCCACATCTGCCCCATGGCTGCCCCACATCTGCCCCATGGCTGCCCCACATCCACCCCATATCCACCCTACAACTGCCCCATATCCACCCCACATCTGCCCCACATCCAACCCACACCTGCCCCATATCCACCCCACATCTGCCCCACATCCACCTCACATCTGCCCCATATCCACCCCACATCTGCCCCATATCCACCTCACATCTGCCCCATATCTGCCCCACATCTGCCCCATATCCACCCCACATCCACCCCATATCTACCCCATATCCACCCCACAACTGCCCCATGGCTGCCCCACATCCACCCCACATCTGCCCCATATCTACCCCACATCTACCCCATATACACCCCATGGCTGCCCCACATCTGCCCCATGGCTGCCCCACATCTGCGCCATATCCACCCCACATCTGCCCCATGGCTGCCCCACATCTGCCCCATATCCACCCCACAACTGCCCCATGGCTGCCCCACATCTGCCCCATATCCACCCCACATCTGCCCCATATCCACCCCACATCTGCCCCATATCCACCCCACATCTGCCCCATGGCTGCCCCATGGCTGCCCCACATCTGCTTCATGGCCGCCCCACATCTGCCCCATGGCTGCCCCACAACTGCCCCATGGCTGCCCCATATCCACCCCACATCTGCCCCATGGCTGCCCCATATCCACCCCACATCTGCCCCATGACTGCCCCACATCTGCCCCATGGCTGCCCCACATCTGCCCTATATCCACCCCACATCTGCCCCATGGCTGCCCCACAACTGCCCCATGGCTGCCCCACATCTACCCCATATCCACCCCACAACTGCCCCATGGCTGCCCCACAACTGCCCCATATCCACCCCACATCTGCCCCAAGGCTGCCCCACAACTGCCCCATGGCTGCCCCATATCCACCCCATATCCACCCCACATCTGCCCCATGGCTGCCCCACATCTGCCCCATGGCTGCCCCACAACTGCCCCATGGCTGCCCCACATCCACCCCATATCCACCCCACATCTGCCCCATGGCTGCCCCACATCTGCCCCATATCCACCCCACATCCACCCCATATCTACCCTATATCCACCCCACAACTGCCCCATGGCTGCCCCACATCTGCCCCATATCCACCCCACATCTGCCCCATGGCTGCCCCACATCTGCCCCATGGCCGCCCCACATCTGCCCCATGGCTGCCCCACATCCACCCCATATCCACCCCACAACTGCCCCATGGCTGCCCTACATCTGCCCCATATCCACCCCACATCCACCCCATATCCACCCCACAACTGCCCCATGGCTGCCCCACATCTGCCCCATGGCTGCCCCACATCCACCCCATATCCACCCCACAACTGCCCCATGGCTGCCCTACATCTGCCCCATATCCACCCCACATCTGCCCCATGGCTGCCCCACATCTGCCCCATATCCACCCCACATCTGCCCCATGGCTGCCCCACGTCTGCCCCATATCTGCCCCACATCTGCCCCATGGCTGCCCCACATCTGCCCCATATCCACCCCACACCCGCCCCACATCCACCCCACACCTGCCCCACATCCACTCCCCCCAGCCCCACAGCTGCCCCCTCACACCCCACATCTGCCCCATACCCACCCCACATCTGCCCCATGGCTGCCCCACATCCACCCCACATCTGCCCCATATCCACCCCACACCTGCCCCACATCCACCCCGTGGCTGCCCCACATCCACCCCACACCCACCCCCAACCTGCCCCACATCCACCCCACATCTGCCCCACATCTGCCCCATATCCACCCCACATCCACCCCACCCCCACCCCACATCCCCCCCCAGCCCCACAGCTGCCCCCCACCTTGAGGACGTGGCTCTGTGTGTAGACGTAGGGCACCCCAAACATGATGACGGCCCGTCCATAGTGATGCACTGTGGGGCACACAGACCCTCAGCCCCACAACACCCCCATGTGGGTCCCCTGCCCCACATACACCCCCCATATCCGCCCCATAACCCCCCATATCCGCCCCATAACCCCCCATATCCGCCCCATAACCCCCCATAACCCCCCATATCCCCCTATAACCCCCCATATCCCCCCATAACCCCCCATAACCCCCCATATCCCCCTATAACCCCCCATATCCCCCTATAACCCCCCATATCCCCCCCATATCCCCCTATAACACCCCATATCCCCCCCATATCCGCCCCATAACCCCCCATATCCCCCCCATATCCCCCTATAACCCCCCATATCCCCCCATATCCCCCCCATATCCCCCTATAACCCCCCATATCCCCCCATATCCCCCCATATGCCCCCCATATCCCCTATAACCCCCCATATCCCCCCCATATCCCCCTATAACCCCCCATATCCCCCCCATATCCCCCCATATCCCCCTATAACCCCCCATATCCCCCCCATATCCCCCTATAACCCCCCATATCCACCCCATAACCCCCCATATCCGCTCCATAACCCCCCATATCCCCCCCATATCCCCCCATATCCCCCCATTTCCCCCCATATGCCCCCCATATCCCCCTATAACCCCCCATATGCCCCCCATATCCCCCTATAACCCCCATATCCCCCCATATCCCCCTATAACCCCCCATATCCCCCCATATCCCCCCCATATCCCCCTATAACCCCCCATAACCCCCCCATATCCCCCTATAACCCCCCATATCCCCCCCATATCCCCCTATAACCCCCCATAACCCCCCCATATCCCCCTATAACCCCCCATATCCCCCCCATATCCCCCTATAACCCCCCATATCCCTCCTAACCCCCCCAGCCCCCCATATCCCCCCATATTTGCCCCCCATCTCCCTCCCAGACCCCCCATATCCCCTATAACCCCCATATCTCCCCCAAACCCCCTATAACCTCAATATCCCCCCCATATCCACCCCTTATGCCCCTATAACCCATATCCCCCCCCAAACACCCCCATACCCCCAATGTGCCCCCTGTTCCCCCACCCCCCATAACCCCCTACCCCCCCATATCCCCCTATACCCCCCATATCCCCCTGTACACCCCATACACCCCCATATCCCCCTATAAAACCCATATCCCCCCCATATACCTTTGTACCCCCCATATCCCCCCAAACCACCCTATATCCCCCCATATCCCCCTATTACCCCCCATATCCCCCCTATTACCCCCCATATCCCCCTATATCCCCCTATATATCCCCTATAACCCCATATCCCCCCCATATCCCCCCTCTAACCCCCCATATTCCCCTATAACCCCAATATCCCCCCATAACCCCCCATATCCCCCCATATATCCTCTATAACCCCATATATCCCCCCATATCTCCCCCATATCCCCCTATAACCCCCCATACCCCCATATCTCCCCATATCCCCCATATACCCCCTATAACTCCCATATCCCCCATAACCCCTCCATACCCCCAATGTACCCCCCCATCCCCGCCCATAACCCCAATATCCTCCCCTATATACCCCACAACCCCCCCATATCCTCCTATAGTCCCCCTTATCCCCCCCATATCCCCCCTATAACCCCCGTATCCCCCCATCAAACCCCTATAACCCCAATATCCCCCATACACCCAATGTTCCCCCCCATGTCCCCCTCAAAACCCCCTATAACCCTAATATCCCTCCCCCATATCCCCCATTATCCCCCCCATAACCCCCATATCCCCCCACATATCCTTCCCATATCCCCCTGTCCCCCCCCATTACCCCCATATCCCCCCCATATTCCCCCTATATCCCCCATAACCCCCAATATCCCCCCATATTCCCCCCATACCTCCCCTATAACCCCCTATATCCCCCACAACCCCCCATATTCCCCCCATACCCCACTATATCCCCCCATAACCCCCCCATGTCCCCCTATAACCCCCATATCCCTCCATCAACCCCCCATACCCCTAATGTACCCCCTCAAATCCCCCCCTATAACCCAATATTCCCCCCATATCGCCCCCAACCCCCCCACATCCCCATATCCCCCTCATATCCCCCCATACCCCCATATCTCCCCATATCCCCCTATATCCCCCCTATAACCCTCCCATATCTCCCTATAACTCCCATATCTCCTTATAACCCAAATATTCCCCCATATCCCCCCATAACCCCCTATATCCCACCCTATATCCCCTATAACCCCATATAATCCCATATATCCCCTATTACCCCATACATCCCCTATTACCCCATATATCCCCTATTACC
>NW_028189021.1:0-58815 GCF_054131305.1 Coturnix japonica | reverse complement strand
TATCGGACCCCCAACACTCCCCAGACCTCCCTCATTGCCCCCCCCCCCCCCACAAGGACCTCCCATACCCACCCCCCCCCGACCCCCGCCCCCTTTCTTTGCCCCCCCCCGGCTGCCCTCAAATACCCCCGCCCCCTTTCTGTGCCCCCCCCCCCACGACCACCCCAGACCCCCCCCCACGACCCCCATATCCCCCCTCGGACCCCCCCAACCCCCCCCCCTCCTTCTCCAGACCCCCCCCCCCCTCCTTTGTAACCCCTCGGACCCCCCCCCCCCCCCCCCCAACCCCGGATCTCCCACCCCCCCCCTCTGTGCTCCTCACGACCCCCGAACCCCCCCCACATTCCCCTCTATGCCCCCCCCGGGCCCCCCCCAAAACTCTCTTTGAGACCCCAGACCCCATCTCTGAACCCCCCAGACCCCCCCCCAAAGATCCCTCAATGCCACCTTGGACCCCCAAGACCCCCCCAGACCCCTCAGACCCCCCTCCAAGACCCCTCTGTGCCAACCCGGGACCCCCCCCAGACCCCTCCCGACCCCCAGACCCCCCCCAGACCCCTCTGAGCCGCCCCCAGACCCCCCCCAAGACCCTTCAATGCCACCCTGGACCCCCAGACCACCCCCAGACCCCCTCGACCCCCCCCCCAAGACCCCTCAATGCCACCTTGGACCCCCCCAGACCCCTCCCGACCCCCCCAGACCCTCCCAGACCCCTCTGAGCCCCCCCAGACCCCCCCCAAGACCCCTCAATGCCAACCTGGACCCCCCCAGACCCCTCTGTGCCAACCGGACCCCCCCAGACCCCTCTGAGCCCCCAGACCCCCCAGACCCCCCCCCAAGACCTCTCAATGCCACCTTGGACCCCCACCGGACCCCTCCCGACCCCCAGACCCCCCCCAGACCCCCCAGACCCCCCCCCAAGACCCCTCAATGCCAACCTGGACCCCCCCAGACCCCTCCCAAGCCCCCCGACCCCCTCCAGACCCCCCAGACCCTCCCCAAGACCCCTCTGTGCCTACCCGGACCCCCCCCGACCCCCCCCAGACCCCTCTGAGCCCCCCCCAAGACTTCCCCCAAGACCCCTCAATGCCACCCTGGACCCCCCAGACCCCTCTCAGTGCCACCCCGACCCCCCCCCAGATCCCCCCTAGACCCTTCAGTGGCACCCTGGACTCCCTCTCGACCCCAAGACCCCCCCCCCCGACCCCTCTGAGCCCCCCAGAAGCCCCCCCAGACTCCCCCCAGACCCCCCAGACCCCTTTTAGTGCCACCCCGACCCCCTCAGACGCCCCCCGACCCCCGCAGACCCCCCTAGACCCCTTTTAGTGCCACCCCGACCCCCCCAGACCCCCCCCAGACCCCTTCCGACCCCCCCAGCCCCCTTTTAGTGCCACCCCGACCCCCCCCAGACCCCCCAGACCCCTCCCACACCTCCTTTGAGACCCCCCAGATCCCCCCCAGACCCCCCCAGACCCCTTTTAGTGCCATCCCGACCCCCCAGACCCCTTTTAGTGCCACCCCGACCCCCCCAGACCCCTTCCGAGCCCCCCAGACCCCCCCAGACCCCTTTTAGTGCCACCCTGACCCCCCCCAGAACCCCCCCAGACCCCTTTTAGTGCCACCCTGACCCCCCCCAGAACCCCCACACCCCTTTGAGACCCCCAGATCCCCCCAGACCCCTTTTAGTGCCACCCCGGACCCCCCCCAGACCCTTTTAGTGCCACCCCGACCCCCCAGACCCCCCCAGACCCCCTTTGAGACCCCTCCCACACCCCCTTTGAGCCCCCCAGATCCCCCCCAGACCCCCCCAGACCCCTTTTAGTGCCACCCCGGACCCCCCCAGACCCCCTTCCGACCCCCCCAGACCCCTTTTAGTGCCACCCCGACCCCCCCAGACCCCCCTAGACCCCTCCCGACCTCCCCAGACCTCCCCCCAGAACCCCCACACCCCCTTTGAGCCCCCCCAGATCCCCCCCAGACCCCCCCCAGACCCCCCCAGACCCCTTTTAGTGCCACCCCGACCCCCCCCAGACCCCCCCAGACCCCCCCAGACCCCCCCAGATCCCCCCAGACCCCCCCAGACCCCTTTAGTGCCATCCCGACCCCCCCAGACCCCTTTTAGTGCCACCCCGACCCCCCCCAGACCCCCCCAGACCCCCCCAGACCCCCCCAGATCCCCCCCAGACCCCCCCAGACCCCTTTTAGTGCCATCCCGACCCCCCCAGACCCCTTTTAGTGCCACCCCGACCCCCCCAGACCCCCCAGACCCCTTTTAGTGCCATCCCGACCCCCTCCAGACCCCTTTTAGTGCCATCCCGACCCCCCCCAGACCCCCCCAGACCCCTTCCGACCCCCCCAGACCCCTTTTAGTGCCACCCTGACCCCCCCAGAACCCCCCCAGCCCCTTTGAGCCCCCCCAGATCCCCCCCAGACCCCTTTTAGTGCCACCCCCACCCCCCCAGACCCCCCCAGACCCCCCCAGACCCTCCCCAGACCCCCCCAGACCCCTTTTAGTGCCACCCCGACCCCCCCCAGACCCCCCCAGACCCCCCAGACCCCTTTTAGTGCCACCCCGACCCCCCCCAGACCCCCCCAGACCCCACAGACCCCTCCCACACCCCCTTTGAGCCCCCAGATCCCCCCCAGACCCCTTTTAGTGCCATCCCGACCCCCCCAGACCCACCCCGACCCCCCAGACCCCTTCCGACCCCCCCAGACCCCCCCAGACCCCTTTTAGTGCCACCCCGACCCCCCCCAGACCACCCCAGACCCCCCCCAGACCCCCCCAGACCCCTTTTAGTGCCACCCCGACCCCCCCAGACCCTCCCAGACCCCCCCAGACCCCTTTTAGTGCCACCCCGACCCCCCCAGACCCTCCCAGACCCCCCTAGACCCCTTTTAGTGCCACCCCGACCCCCCCAGACCCCCCCAGACCCCCCAGACCCCTCCCACACCCCCTTTGAGCCCCCAAGATCCCCCCCAGACCCCCCCAGACCCCTTCCGAGCCTCCCAGACCCCCCAGACCCCTTTTAGTGCCACCCTGACCCCCCCCCAGAACCCCCCCAGAACCCCCCCAGACCCCACAGACCCCTCCCACACCCCCTTTGAGCCCCCCAGATCCCCCCCAGACCCCTTTTAGTGCCACCCCGACCCCCCCAGACCCCCCTAGACCCCTTTTAGTGCCACCCCGACCCCCCCCAGAACCCCCCCACCCCCCTCGGTGCCCCCCCAGACCGCCCCCCGACCCCCCCTCTGTGCCCCCCTTTATCCCCCCCCCCCACCACAGACGCCCATCGGAACCCCCCCCTGTGCCCCCACTCTAAGCCCCCCAGACCCCCCTACCCCCCCCCAGACCCCTCCCGACCCCCCCAGGTGCCCCCCAGACCCCCCAGACCCCTTTTAGTGCCACCCCGACCCCCCAGACCCCTCCCAACCCCCATCTGAGCCCCACGACCCCCCCCAGAGCCCCCCAGACCCCTCAGTGCCACCCCCAAGACCCCCCCAGGTGCCCCCCCAGATCCCCCTAAGACCCCTCAGTGCCACCCCAGACCCCCCCAGACCCCTTCCGACCCCCCCAGACCCCTTTTAGTGCCATCCCGACCCCCCCAGACCCCCCCAGACCCCTTCCGACCCCCCAGACCCCTTTTAGTGCCACCCCGACGCCCCCAGACCCCCCCAGACCCCTTCCGACCCCCCCAGACCCCTTTTAGTGCCACCCTGACCCCCCCCAGAACCCCCTCAGCCCCTTTGAGCCCCCCCAGACCCCCCCAGACCCCTTTTAGTGCCACCCCGACCCCCCCAGACCCCCCCAGACCCCCCAGACCCCTCTCACACCCCCTTTGAGCCCCCCCAGATCCCCCCCAGACCCCTCAGTGCCACCCCAGACCCCCCCAGACCCCTTCCGACCCCCCCAGACCCCTTCTAGTGCCACCCCGACCCCCCCCCAGACCCCTTTTAGTGCCACCCCGACCCCCCCCAGACCCCCCCATACCCCCCAGACCCCTCTCACACCCCCTTTGAGCCCCCCCAGATCCCCCCCAGACCCCTCAGTGCCACCCCAGACCCCCCCAGACCCCTTCCGACCCCCCCAGCCCCCTTTTAGTGCCACCCCGACCCCCCCCAGACCCCCCCAGACCCCCCAGACCCCTCCCACACCCCCTTTGAGACCCCCCAGATCCCCCCCAGACCCCCCCAGACCCCTTCCGACCCCCCCAGACCCCTTTTAGTGCCACCCCGACCCCCCCCAGACCCACCTAAACCCCTTTTAGTGCCACCCCGACCCCCCCAGACCCCCCTAGACCCTTTTTAGTGCCACCCCGACCCCCCCCAGACCCCCCCAGAACCCCCAGACCCCTCCCACACCCCCTTTGAGACCCCCCAGATCCCCCCCAGACCCCCCCAGACCCCTTCCGACCCCCCCAGACCCCTTTTAGTGCCACCCCGACCCCCCCCAGACCCCCCCAGACCCCCCAGACCCCCCCACACCCCCTTTGAGCCCCCCAGATCCCCCCCAGACCCCTTTTAGTGCCACCCCGACCCCCCCAGACCCCCCCAGACCCCCTTTGAGACCCCTCCCACACCCCCTTTGAGCCCCCCAGATCCCCCCCAGACCCCCCCAGACCCCTTTTAGTGCCATCCCGACCCCCCCAGACCCCCCAGACCCCCCCAGACCCCTTTAGTGCCACCCCGACCCCCCCCAGACTCCCCCAGACCCCTTTTAGTGCCACCGCGACCCCCCCCAGACCCCCCCAGACCCCCCCAGCCCCCTTTTAGTGCCATCCCGACCCCCCCCAGACCCCCCCAGACTCCCCCAGACCCCTTCCGACCCCCCCAGACCCCTTTTAGTGCCACCCTGACCCCCCCAGACCCCCCCAGACCCCTTCCGACCCCCCCAGCCCCCTTTTAGTGCCATCCCGACCTCCCCAGACCCCCCCAGACCCCCCCAGACCCCTCCCACACCCCCTTTGAGCCCCCCAGATCCCCCCCAGACCCCTTTTAGTGCCACCCCGACCCCCCCAGACCCCCCCAGACCCCTTTTAGTGCCACCCCGACCCCCCCCAGACCCCCCCAGACCCCCCAGACCCCTCCCACACCCCCTTTGAGACCCCCCAGATCCCCCCCAGACCCCCCCAGACCCCTTCCGACCCCCCCAGCCCCCTTTTAGTGCCACCCCGACCCCCCCCAGACCCCCCCAGACCCCCTTTGAGACCCCTCCCACACCCCCTTTGAGCCCCCCAGATCCCCCCCAGACCCCTTTTAGTGCCACCCCGACCCCCCCAGACCCCCCCAGACCCCTTTTAGTGCCACCCCGACCCTCCCCAGAACCCCCCCACCCCCCTCGGTGCCACCCCAGACCGTCCCCCGACCCCCCCAGACCCCCCCCAGACCCCCCCAGACCCCTTTTAGTGCCACCCCGACCCCCCCCAGACCCCCCCAGACCCCCCAGACCCCTCCCACACCCCCTTTGAGACCCCCCAGATCCCCCCCAGACCCCTTCCGACCCCCCCAGACCCCTTTTAGTGCCATCCCGACCCCCCCAGACCCCCCCAGACCCCCCAGACCCCTCCCACACCCCCTTTGAGACCCCCCAGATCCCCCCCAGACCCCCCCAGACCCCTTCCGACCCCCCCAGACCCCTTTTAGTGCCACCCCGACCCCCCCAGACCCCCCCAGACCCCTTTTAGTGCCACCCCGACCCCCCCCAGAACCCCCCCATCCCCCTCGGTGCCACCCCAGACCGCCCCCCGACCCCCCCACCCCCCTCGGTGCCACCCCAGACCGCCCCCCGCCCCCCCCTCTGTGCCCCCCTTTATTCCCCCCCCCCACCACAGACGCCCATCGGAACCCCCCCCTGTGCCCCCCCCCTGTGCCCCCCCCCCTCCCGGTTGCCCCCCCCCATTTGGGGCGGGGTCTCCCCGTGGTTATAAATGTCGCTGTGGGATCGGAGCCCCCCTCAGCCCCTCCCGGTGCCGACCCGATCCGATCCGATCCGATCCGATCCGACCATCTCCAACCATCTCCAACCGCAGGTGGGAACCGGAACCGAACCGGAGCGGGACACAACGGACCGGGATCGGGATTGGGATCGGGATTGGGATTGGGGTTGGGATTGGGATTGGGGTTGGGATTGGGATTGGGGTTGGGATCGGGATTGGGATCGGGATTGGGGTTGGGATCGGGATTGGGATCGGGATTGGGGTTGGGATCGGGATTGGGGTTGGGGTTGGGGTCGGGATTGGGGTCCAAAGGACCTGGATTGGGATTGGGATCGGGATTGGGATTGGGATTGGGGTTGGGGTTGGGTTCGGGATTGGGATTGGGGTCCAAAGGATCTGGATTGGGATTGGGATTGGGATCTGGATTGGGATTGGGATTGGGATTGGGGTCCAATGGACCGGGATCGGGATTGGGATCGGGATTGGGGTTGGGATTGGGATTGGGGTTGGGGTCCAAAGGACCTGGATTGGGATTGGGATCAGGATTGGGATTGGGATTGGGGTCGGGATTGGGGTCCAAAGGATCTGGATTGGGATTGGGATCGGGATTGGGATTGGGATTAGGGTTGGGATCGGGATTGGGGTCCAAAGGACCTGGATTGGGATTGGGATTGGGGTCCAACGGACCGGGATCGGGATTGGGATTGGGGTTGGGGTCCAATGAACCTGGATTGGGATTGGGATTGGGGTCCAACGGATCTGGATTGGGGCTGGGATCGGGATTGGGGTCCAATGGACCGGGATTGGGATTGGGATCGGGATTGGGATCCAACGGACCGGGATCGGGATTGGGATCGGGATTGGGGTCCAATGGACCTGAATTGGGATTAGGATTGGGGTCCAACGGACCGGGATCGGGATTGGGATTGGGGTTGGGGTCCAATGAACCTGGATTGGGATTGGGATTGGGGTCCAACGGATCTGGATTGGGGCTGGGATTGGGATTGGGGTCCAATGGACCGGGATTGGGATTGGGATCGGGATTGGGATTGGGATTGGGATCCAACGGACCGGGATCGGGATTGGGATCGGGATTGGGGTCCAAAGGACCTGGATTGGGATTGGGATTGGGGTCTAACGGACCGGGATTGGAATTGGGGTTGGGATTGGGGTCTAACAGACTGGGATTGGGATTGGGATTGGGATTGGGGTTGGGGTCCAAAGGACCTGGATTGGGGCTGGGATTGGGATTGGGGTCTAATGGACTGGGATCGGGATTGGGATTGGGATTGGGGTCCAAAGGACCTGGATTGGGATTGGGATCGGGATTGGGATTGGGATTGGGGTTGGGGTTGGGGTCCAAAGGATCTGGATTGGGATTGGGGTTGGGTTGGGATTGGGATTGGGATCGGGATTGGGGTCCAAAGGACCTGGATTGGGATTGGGATTGGGGTTGGGGTCCAATGGACCTGGATTGGGATTGGGATTGGGATTGGGTTCCAAAGGATCGGGATTGGGGTCCAAAGGACCTGGATTGGGGCTTGGATCGGGATTGGGATTGGGATTGGGGTCCAAAGGACCTGGATTAGGTCTGGGATCGGGATTGGGATTGGGATTGGGGTCCAAAGGACCTGGATTGGGGCTGGGATTGGGATTGAGGTCCAAAGGATCTGGATTGGGATTGGGATCGGGATTGGGGTCCAAAGGACCTGGATTGGGGCTGGGATCGGGATTGGGGTCTAATGGACTTGGATTGGGATTGGGATCGGGGTCCAATGGACCGGGATCGGGATTGGGGTCCAATGGACCTGGATTGGGGCTGGGATTGGGATTGGGGTCCAAAGGACCTGGATTGGGATTGGGATTGGGGTCTAATGGACCTGGATTGAGGCTGGGATCGGGATTGGGATTGGGATTGGGATCGGGATTGGGGTCTAATGGACCTGGATTGGGATTGGGATCGGGGTCCAATGGACCGGGATCGGGATTGGGGTCCAATGGACCTGGATTGGGGCTGGGATTGGGATTGGGGTCCAAAGGACCTGGATTGGGATTGGGGTTGGGGTTGGGATTGGGATCGGGATTGGGGTTGGGATCGGGATTGGGATTGGGATTGGGATCGGGATTGGGGTCTAATGGACCTGGATTGGGATTGGGATTGGGATTGGGGTCCAATGGACCTGGATTGGGATTGGGATTGGGATCGGGGTTGGGATCGGGATTGGGGTCCAAAGGACCTGGATTGGGGCTGGGATCGAGATTGTTGTCCAATGGACCGGGATTGGGGCTGGGATCGGGATTGGGATTGGGATTGGGGTCCAAAGGACCTGGATCGGGGCTGGGATTGGGATTAGGAATGGGACCGACCGGACCGGGATCAGGATTGGATTTGGGATCGGGATTGGGATTGGGATCCAACGGACCGGGTTCAGGATTGGAATCGGGATTGGGGTCCAAAGGACCTGGATTGAGGCTGGGATCTGGATTGGGATCAAGATTGGGGTCCAAAGGATCTGGATTGGGATTGGGATTGGGGTCCAATGGACCGGGATCGGGATTGGGATTGGGATTGGGGTCCAAAGAATCTGGATTGGGGCTGGGATCGGGATTGGGATTGGGATTGGGGTTGGGATCGGGATTGGGGTCCAAAGGACCTGGATTGGGGCTGGGATCGGGATTGGGATTGGGGCTGGGGTCCAACGGACCGGGATCGGGATTGGGATCGGGATTGAGGTCCAAAGGACCTGGATTGGGGCTGGGATCGGGATTGTGGTCTAACAGACCAGGATCGGGATTGGGATCAGGATTGGGGTCCAAAGGATCTGGATTGGGGCTGGGAATGGGATTGGGGTCCAAAGGACCTGGATTGGGGCTGGGATCGGGATTGGGATTGGGATTGGGGTCCAAAGGACCTGGATTGGGGCTGGGATCAGGACTGGGGTCTAATGGACTGGGATTGGGATTGGGATTAGGAATGGGACCCACCAGACCGGGATTGGGATTGGGTTTGGGATCAGGATTGGGATTGGGATCCGACGGATCGGGATCGGGATTGGAATTGGGATTGGGGTCCAATGGACCTGGATTGGGGCTGGGATTAGGATTAGGAATGGGACCCACCAGACCGGGATCAGGATTGGGTTTGGGATCGGGATTGGGATTGGGATCCGATGGACCGGGATCGGGATTGGGATCGGGATTGGGGTCCAAAGGACCTGGATTGGGGCTGGGATTGGGATTGGGGTCTAACAGAATGGGATTGGGATTGGGATTAGGAATGGGACCCACCAGACCAGGACCGGGATTGGGTTTGGGATCGGGATTGGGATTGGAATCCGATGGACCGGGATCGGGATTGGGATCAGGATCAGGATAGGGACCCACCAGGCATGGATTGGAATTGGGACCCAATGGACAAGGATCAGGATTGGGGTCCAATGGGCCGGGATTGGGATTGTGGTCCAATGGACCAGGATTGGGACTGGGATTGGGATTGATTGGGATTGGGACTGGGATTGGGATTGATTGGGATTGGGACTGGGATTGGGATTGTGGACCAACGGACCGGGACCAGGATTGGGATTGGGATCTAACAGACCAGGACTGGGATTGGGATTGGGGTCTAATGGACTGGGATTGGGATTGGGATTGGGATTAGGAATGGGACGCACCAGACCGGTATCGGGATTGGGTTTGGGATCAGGATTGGGATTGGGATCGAGATAGGGACCCACCAGGCCGGGATCAGGATTTGGGTCCAATGGGCCAGGATTGGGGCTGGGATTGGGATTGATTGGGATTGGGACTGGGATTGGGATCAGGATTGGGACTGGGGTCCAACAGACCGGGATTAGGGCTGGGATTAGGATTGCAGACCAACAGACCGGGACCGGGATTGGGATTGGGACTGGTGTCTAACAGAATGGGATTGGGATTGGGATTAGGAATGGGACCCACCAGACCAGGATCGGGATTGGGATTGGGATCGGGATCAGGATTGGGATTGGGATTGGGACCCAACGGATCGGGATTGGGATTGGGGTCCAACAGACCAGGATTGGGGCTGGGATCTGGATCGGGATTGGGATTGAGATTGGGATTGGGATTGGGATTGGGATTGGGACTGGGACCCATCAGGTTGTGATTGGGATTGGGACCAATCAGACTGGGATTGGGATTGGGATTGGGATTGGGATTGGGATTGGGATTGGGACTGGGATTGGGATTGGGACCCATCAGGTTGGTATTGAGATTGGGATTGGGATTGGGATTGGGATTGGGATTGGGATTGAGATTGGGATTGGGATTGGGACTGGGATTCGGATTGAGATTGGGATTGGGACCCATTAGATTGGGATTGGGATTGGGATTGGGATTGGGACCCATCAGGTTGGTATTGAGATTGGGATTGGGATTGGGATTGGGACTGGGATTGAGATTGGGATTGGGAATGAGATTGGGATTAGGATTGGGATTAGGATTGGGATTAGGATTGGGACTGGGATTGAGATTGGGATTGGGATTGGGATTGGGATTGGGACCCATCAGGTTGTGATTGGGATTGGGACCAATCAGACTGGGATTGGGATTGGGATTGGGATTGAGATTGGGATTGAGATTGGGATTGAGATTGGGATTGGGATTGGGATTGAGATTGGGATTGGGATTGGGATTGAGATTGAGATTGGGATTGGGATTGGGATTGGGATTGAGATTGGGATTGGGATTGGGACTGGGATAGAGATTGAGATTGAGATTCAGATTGAGATTGAGATTGGGATTGGGATTGGGATTGGGATTGAGTTTGGGATTGGGACTGGGATAAGGATTGAGTTTGGGATTGGGATTGAGATTGGGATTGGGATTGAGTTTGGGATTTGGACCCATCAAATTGGGATTGGGATTGGGACCCATCAAGTTGGGATTGGGATTGGGATTGAGATTGGGATTGAGATTGGGATTGGGATTGGGATTGGGATTGAGATTGGGATTGGGATTGAGTTTGGGATTGGGATTGGAATTGGGATTGGGACTGGGATTGAGATTGAGATTGCGATTAGGATTGGGATTGAGATTGGGATTGGGACTGGGATTGAGATTGGGATTGGGATTGGGATTGGGATTGGGACTAGGATTGGGATTGGGATTGGGACTGGGATTGAGATTGGGATTGGGATTGGGATTGGGATTGGGATTGAGATTGGGATTGGGACTAGGATTGGGATTGGGATTGGGACTGGGATTGAGATTGGGATTGAGATTGGGATTGAGATTGGGATTGGGATTGAGATTGAGATTGAGATTGGGATTGGGATTGGGATTGGGATTGAGTTTGGGATTGGGATTGGGATTGGGATTGAGATTGGGATTGGGATTGGGATTAGGATTGGGATTGGGATTGGGGCCCATCAATTTGGGATTGGGATTATTCCAGCCATGCTGTTCAGCAGCACTCACACCCCATATACCCCATAACTAACCCTATATTGACCCTATAATTGCAGCCATGCCCTTTAGCAGCACCCCTACAAGCACAAGCTGAAGTTCCCATGCCCCATATACCCCATATACCCCATATAACCCATATACCCCATATACCCCACATACCCCACATACCCCATATACCCCATAGACCCCATATACCCCATATACCCCATATACCCCATATACCCCATATACCCCATATACCCCCTAGACCCCATAGACCCCATAGACCCCATATACCCCATATACCCCATATACCCCATATACCCCATACTGACCCTATATTGATCCCATACCCCATATACCCCATATACCCCATATACCCCATACTGACCCTATATTGATCCCATACCCCATATACCCCATATACCCCATATCCCCCATATACCCCATATACCCCATATACCCCATACTGACCCTATATTGATCCCATACCCCATATACCCCATATACCCCATATACCCCACATACCCCATATACCCCATATACCCCATACTGACCCTATATTGATCCCATACCCCATATACCCCATATACCCCATACTGACCCTATATTGATCCCATACCCCATATACCCCATATCCCCCATATCCCCCATAGACCCCATATACCCCATATACCCCATATACCCCATATACCCCATATACCCCATATCCCCCATATCCCCCATATACCCCATATACCCCACATACCCCATATACCCCATATACCCCATATACCCTATAATAACCCTATATCCCCTATAGCCATGCCATTCAGCAGCACCCACAACAAGCACAAGCTCAAGTTCAGCCCCGATGAGGAGTTCCCATACCCCATATACCCCATATACCCCATATACCCCATATACCCCATATACCCCATATACCCCATATACCCCATATACCCCATATCCCCCATAGACCCCATAGACCCCATAGACCCCACATACCCCATATACCCCATATATCCCATATACCCCATATACCCCATATACCCCATACACCCCATAGACCCCATATACCCCATAGAACCCATAGAACCCATAGAACCCATATACCCTATAATAACCCATATACCCCATATACCCCATATACCCCATATACCCCACATACCCCATATACCCCATATACCCCATATACCCCATATAACCCATAGACCCCATATACCCCATAGACCCCATAGACCCCATAGACCCCATATACCCCATAGACCCCATACACCCTATATACCCTATATACCCCATAGACCCCACATACCCCATAGACCCCATATACCCCATATACCCCATATAACCCCATATACCCCATATACCCCACATACCCCATATACCCTATAATAACCCTATATACCCCATATACCCTATATACCCTATATCCCCCATATACCCCATAGACCCCATAGACCCCATATACCCCATATCCCCCATAGACCCCACATACCCCATATACCCCATATACCCCATACACCCCATAGACCCCATATACCCCATAGACCCCATATACCCCATATACCCCATACTGACCCTATATTGATCCCATACCCCATATACACATATACCCCATATACCCCATATACCCCATACTGACCCTATATTGATCCCATACCCCATATACCCCATATACCCCATACTGACCCTATATTGATCCCATACCCCATATACCCCATATACCCCATACTGACCCTATATTGATCCCATACCCCATATACCCCATATACCCCATATACCCCATATACCCCATATACCCCACATACCCCATATACCCCATATACCCTATATACCCCATATACCCCATATACCCCATATACCCCATATACCCCATATACCCCACATACCCCATATACCCCATATACCCCATATACCCCATAGACCCCATAGACCCCATAGACCCCATATACCCCATATACCCCATATACCCCAAATACCCTATATAACCTATATACCCCATATACCCCATATACCCCATATACCCCATATACCCCATACTGACCCTATATTGATCCCATACCCCATATACCCCATATACCCCATATACCCCACATACCCCATATACCCCATATACCCCATATACCCCATATACCCCCATACACCCCATATACCCCATATACCCCATATACCCCACATACCCCATATACCCCATATACCCCATATACCCCACATACCCCATATACCCCATATACCCCCATACACCCCATATACCCCATATACCCCATATACCCCACATACCCCATATACCCCATATACCCCATATACCCCACATACCCTACATACCCCATATACCCCATATACCCCATACACCCCATATACCCCATATACCCCATACTGACCCTATATTGATCCCATACCCCATATACCCCATATACCCCATACTGACCCTATATAACCCCATATACCCCATATACCCCATATACCCCATATACCCCATATATCCCATATACCCCATACTGACCCTATATTGATCCCATACCCCATATACCCCATATACCCCATATACCCCATATACCCCATATACCCCATATACCCTATATACCCCATATCCCCCATATACCCCATATACCCCATATACCCCATATACCCCATATCCCCCATATACCCCATATAACCCCATATACCCCATATACCCCATATAACCCCATATACCCCATATACCCTATATACCTCATATACCCCATATACCCCATATACCCCATATACCCTATAATAACCCTATATATCCCATATACCCTATAATAACCCTATATCCCCTATATCCCATAGCCATGCCATTCAGCAGCACCCACAACAAGCACAAGCTCAAGTTCAGCCCCGATGAGGAGTTTCCATACACCATATACCCCATACTGACCCTATATACCCCATATACCCCATATACCCCATATACCCCATATACCCCATATACCCCATATACCCCATAGACCCCATATACCCCATATACCCCATAGACCCCATATACCCCATAGACCCCATATACCCCAGAGACCCCATAGACCCCATATACCCCATATACCCCATATACCCCATATACCCCATAGACCCCATATACCCCATATACCCCATATACCCCACATACCCCATGTACCCCATATACCCCATATACCCTATATAATGACCCTATATCCTATATCCCCTATAGCCATGCCATTCAGCAGCACCCACAACAAGCACAAGCTCAAGTTCAGCCCTGAGGAGGAGTTCCCATACCCCATATACCCCATATACCCCATATACCCTATAATAACCCTATATACCCCATATACCCCATATACCCTATAATAACCCTATATACCCCATAAACCCTATATACCCCATATCCCCCATACACCCCATATACCCCATATACCCCATATACCCCATATACCCCATACACCCCATATACCCCATACACCCCATATACCCCATATACCCCATATACCCCAAATACCCCATATACCCCATAGACTCCATAGACCCCACATACCCCACATACCCCATATACCCCATATACCCCATATACCCCATACTGACCCTATATTGATCCCATACCCCATATACCCTATAATAACCCTATAATAACCCTATAATAACCCTATAATAACCCTATAATAACCCTATAATAACCCTATATATCCCCTATATCCCCTATAGCCATGCCATTCAGCAGCACCCACAACAAGCACAAGCTCAAGTTCAGCCCTGAGGAGGAGTTCCCATACCCCATATACCCCATATACCCCATATACCCCATATACCCTATAATAACCCTATAATAACCCTATATACCCCATATACCCCATATACCCTATAATAACCCTATATACCCCATATACCCCATAGACCCCATATACCCCATATACCCCATATACCCCACATACCCCATATACCCCATATACCCCATATCCCCCACATACCCCATATACCCCATATACCCCATATCCCCCATATCCCCCATATACCCCATATACCCCATATACCCCATATACCCTATAATAACCCTATAATAACCCTATAATAACCCTATATATCCCCTATATCCTATAGCCATGCCATTCAGCAGCACCCACAACAAGCACAAGCTCAAGTTCAGCCCTGAGGAGGAGTTTCCCATACCCCATATACCCCATAGACCCCATATACTGACCCTATATCCTATATCCCTATAATAACCCTATAATAACCCTATATACCCTATAATAACCCTATATCCCCTATATCCCATAGCCATGCCATTCAGCAGCACCCACAACAAGCACAAGCTCAAGTTCAGCCCTGAGGAGGAGTTTCCATATCCCATATACCCCATATACCCCATATAACCCATATACCCCATATAACCCCATATACCCCATATAACCCATATATCCCATATACCCCATATACCCCTCATACCCCATATACCCCATATACCCCATATACCCCATAGACCCCATATACCCCATATACCCCATATACCCCATATACCCTATAATAACCCTATAATAACCCTATATATCCTATATATCCTATATCCTATAGCCATGCCATTCAGCAGCACCCACAACAAGCACAAGCTCAAGTTCAGCCCCGAGGAGGAGTTTCCATACCCCATATACCCCATATACCCCATATACCCCATATACCCCATAGACCCCATATACCCCATAGACCCCATAGACCCCATATACCCCATATCCCCCATATACCCCATACTGACCCTATATTGATCCCATACCCCATATACCCCATATACCCCATATACCCCATATACCCCATATACCCCATATACCCCATACTGACCCTATATTGATCCCATACCCCATATACCCCATATACCCCATATACCCCCTATACCCCATATACCCCATATACCCCATATACCCCATATACCCCATATACCCCATATACCCCACATACCCCATATACCCCGTATACCCCATATACCCCATATACCCCACATACCCCATATACCCCATACTGACCCTATATCCTATATCCCTATAATAACCCTATAATAACCCTATAATAACCCTATATATCCTATATCCTATAGCCATGCCATTCAGCAGCACCCACAACAAGCACAAGCTCAAGTTCAGCCCTGAGGAGGAGTTTCCATACCCCATATACCCCATATACCCCATAGACCCCACAGACCCCATAGACCCCATAGACCCCATATCCCCCATATACCCCATATACCCCACATACCCCATATACCCCATATACCCCATATACCCCACATACCCCATATACCCCATATCCCCCATATCCCCCATATACCCCATAGACCCCATAGACCCCATATACCCCATATACCCCATAGACCCCATATACCCCATATACCCCACATACCCCATACACCCCATATACCCCATACTGACCCTATAATAACCCTATATACCCCATATACCCCATATACCCTATATAATAACCCTATATACCCTATACCCTATAGCCATGCCATTCAGCAGCACCCACAACAAGCACAAGCTCAAGTTCAGCCCTGACGAGGAGTTCCCATACCCCATATACCCCATATACCCCATATACCCCATATACCCCATATACCCTATAATAACCCTATATACCCTATAATAACCCTATAATAACCCTATATATACCCTATATCCTATAGCCATGCCATTCAGCAGCACCCACAACAAGCACAAGCTCAAGTTCAGCCCTGAGGAGGAGTTTCCATACCCCATATACCCCATACTGACCCTATATTGATCCCATACCCCATATACCCCATATAATGACCCTATATCCTATATCCCATAGCCATGCCATTCAGCAGCACCCACAACAAGCACAAGCTCAAGTTCAGCCCTGAGGAGGAGTTTCCCATACCCCATATACCCCATATACCCCATATACCCTATAATAACCCCCCTATAATAACCCCATATACCCCATATACCCTATAATAACCCTATATACCCCATATACCCTATATACCCTATATCCCCCATATACCCCATATACCCCATATACCCCATATACCCCATATACCCCATACACCCCATATACCCCATATACCCCATATACCCCATAGACCCCATAGACCCCATATACCCCATATCCCCCATACTGACCCTATATTGATCCCATACCCCATATACCCCATATCCCCCATATACCCCATATACCCCATATACCCCATATACCCCATATACCCCATATACCCCATACTGACCCTATATTGATCCCATATACCCCATATACCCCACATACCCCATATACCCCATATACTGACCCTATATCCTATATCTCTATAATAACCCTATATGATAACCCTATATCCCCTATATCCTATAGCCATGCCATTCAGCAGCACCCACAACAAGCACAAGCTC
The DNA here is from genome assembly GCF_054131305.1 of Coturnix japonica. Lineage (NCBI taxonomy): Eukaryota > Metazoa > Chordata > Aves > Galliformes > Phasianidae > Coturnix > Coturnix japonica. The sequence goes on along the minus strand of NW_028189021.1, from coordinate 41,102 downwards.
AAGTTCGGCCCTGAGGAGGAGTTTCCATACCCCATATACCCCATATACCCCATATACCCCATAGATCCCATAGACCCCATATACCCCATATACCCCATATCCCCCATATACCCCATAGACCCCATATACTCCATATACTCCATATACCCCATATACCCCATACACCCCATATACCCCATACACCCCATATACCCCATATACCCCATAGACCCCATATACCCCATATACCCCATATCCCCCATATACCCCATATACCCCACACCCCAGATACCCCATATACCCCACATACCCCATATACCCCATATACCCCATATACCCCATATACCCCATATACCCCATATACCCCATACTGACCCTATATACCCCATACACCCCATATACCCCATATACCCCATACTGACCCTATATTGATCCCATACCCCATATACCCCATATACCCCATATACCCCACATACCCCATATACCCCATATACCCCATATACCCCATACTGACCCTATATTGATCCCATACCCCATATACCCCATATACCCCATATACCCCATACTGACCCTATATTGATCCCATACCCCATATACCCCATATACCCCATATACCCCACATACCCCATATACCCCATATACCCCATATACCCCATACTGACCCTATATTGATCCCATACCCCATATACCCTATAATAACCCTATAATAACCCTATATATCCCATATATCCCCTATAGCCATGCCATTCAGCAGCACCCACAACAAGCACAAGCTCAAGTTCAGCCCTGAGGAGGAGTTTCCATACCCCATATACCCCATATACCCCATAGACCCCATATACCCCATATACCCCATATCCCCCATATACCCCATATACCCCATATACCCCATATACCCCATAGACCCCATATACCCCATATACCCCATATACCCCATATACCCTATATAACCTATATACCCCATATACCCCATATCCCCCATATACCCCATAGACCCCATATACCCCATAGACCCCATATACCCCATAGACCCCATATACCCCATAGACCCCATATACCCCATATACCCCATATACCCCATATACCCCATATACCCCATACTGACCCTATATTGATCCCATATACCCCATATCCCCCACATACCCCATATACCCCATATACCCCATATACCCCATACTGACCCTATATCCTATATCCCTATAATAACCCTATATAATAACCCTATATATCCCCTATATCCCATAGCCATGCCATTCAGCAGCACCCACAACAAGCACAAGCTCAAGTTCAGCCCCGACGAGGAGTTTCCCGACCTGTCGAAGCACAACAACCACATGGCCAAAGTTCTGACCCCGGAACTTTATAAGAAACTTCGGGATAAGGAAACGCCCAGTGGGTTCACACTGGATGACGTCATACAAACAGGAGTCGACAACCCCGGTAATGAATATATGGCCGTGATCCTATAGAGACCCCATAGGGACAGGGAGACCCATAGAGACCCCATAGAGACCCCATAGGGACATGGGGACCCATAGAGATCCCATAGAGATCCCATAAAGCAATAGGGACAGGGAGAACCCATAGAGACCCCATAGAGACCCCATAGAGACCCCATAGAGACCCTATAGAGCAATAGGGACGGGGAGACCCCATACAGACCCCATAGAGACCCCATAGAGACCCCATAGAGCAATAGGGATGGGGAGAACCCATAGAGACCCCATAGAGCAATAGGGACAGGGAGAACCCATAGAGACCCCATAGAGACCCCATAGGAACAGGGAGACCCCATAGAGCAATAGGGACAGGGAGAACCCATAGAGACCCCATAGAGACCCCATAGAGACCCCATAACCCCATAGAGACCCTATAGAGCAATAGGGATGGGGAGAACCCATAGAGACCCCATAGAGACCCCATAGGGACAGGGAGACCCCATAGAGCAATAGGGACGGGGAGAACCCATAGAGACCCCATAGAGACCCCATAGAGACTCTATAGAGCAATAGGGATGGGGAGAACCCATAGAGACCCCATAGAGACCCTATAGAGCAATAAGGATGGGGAGACCCCATAGAGACCCCATAGAGCAATAGGGATGGGGAGACCCCATAGAGACCCCATAGAGACCCTATAGAGCAATAAGGATGGGGAGAACCAATAGAGACCCCATAGAGACCCTATAGAGACCCCATAGAGACCCCATAACCCCATAGAGACCCTATAGAGCAATAGGGATGGGGAGACCCCATAGAGACCCCATAGAGACATATAGGGACATTGAGATCCCATAGGGACCCCATAGACGTCATCCAGACCGGAGTCGACAACCCCGGTAACGAATATATGGCCGTGACCCTATAGAAAACCCCATAGGGACATGGGGACACATAGAGACCCCATAGGGACAGGGAGACCCCATACTGCACCCCATAGGGACATAGAGCCACCCCATAGAGACATATGGCCCTGACCCCATTACTGCAACACATATGGACAGGGAGACCCCATAGAGACCCCATAGAGACCCCATAGGGACAGGGAGACCCCATACAGCACCCCATAGGGACAGGGAGACCCATAGAGACCCCATAAAGCAATAGGGACGGGGAGAACCCATAGAGACCCCATAGAGACCCCATAGAGACCCCATAGAGACCCTATAGAGGGATAGGGATGGGGAGAACCCATAGAGACCCCATAGAGATATATAGGGACAGGGAGAACCCATAGAGACCCCATAGAGACCCCATAGAGACCCTATAGAGCTATAGGGACAGGGAGAACCCAAAGAGACCCCATAGAGACCCCATAGAGACCCCATAACCCCATAGAGACCCTATAGAACAATAGGGACAGGGAGAACCCATAGAGACCCCATAGAGACCCTATAGAGACCCCATAGGGACAGGGAGACCCCATAGAGCAATAGGGACAGGGAGAACCCATAGAGACCCCATAGAGATATATAGGGACAGGGAGACCCATAGGGACCCCATAGAGACCCCATAGAGACAGGGAGACCCATAGAGACCCCATAGGGACATAGAGATCCCATAGAGACCCCATAGAGCAATAGGGACGGGGAGAACCCATAGAGACCCCATAGAGACCCCATAGAGACCCTATAGAGGGATAGGGATGGGGAGAACCCATAGAGACCCCATAGAGACCCCATAACCCCATAGAGACCCCATAGGGACAGGGAGACCCAGAGAGAACCCATAGGGACAGGGAGACCCATAGAGACCCCATAGAGACCCCATAACCCCCATAGAGACCCCATAGGGACAGGGAGACCCAGAGAGAACCCATAGGGACAGGGAGACCCATAGAGACCCCATAGAGACCCCATAACCCCCATAGAGACCCCATAGGGACAGGGAGACCCAGAGAGAACCCATAGGGACAGGGAGACCCATAGAGACCCCATAGGGACAGAGAGACCCCATAGAGACCCCATAGATGTCATCCAGACCAGAGTCGACAACCCCGGTAACCAATATATGGCCGTGACCCTATAGAAAACCCCATAGGGACATGGGGACCCATAGAGACCCCATAGAGCAATAGGGACGGGGAGAACCCATAGAGACCCCATAGAGACCCCATAGAGACCCCATAGAGACCCTATAGAGCAATAGGGACGGGGAGACCCCATAGAGACCCCATAGAGACCCCATAGAGACCCCATAGAGCAATAGGGACGGGGAGAACCCATAGAGACCCCATAGAGATCCCATAAAGCAATAGGGACAGGGAGAACCCATAGAGACCCCATAGAGACCCCATAGAGCAATAGGGACGGGGAGAACCCATAGAGATATATAGGAACAGGGAGACCCATAGGGACCCCATAGAGACCCCATAGGGACAGGGAGACCCCATAGAGACCCCATAGGGACAGAGAGACCCCATAGAGACCCCATAGGGACAGGGAGACCCCATACAGCACCCCATAGGGACAGAGAGACCCCATAGGGACAGAGAGACCCCATAGGGACATAGAGCCACCCCATAGAGACATATGGCCCTGACCCCATACAGCACCCCATAGGGACAGGGAGACACCATACAGCACCCCATAGGGACAGGGAGACACCATACAGCACCCCATAGGGACAGGGAGACCCATAGAGACCCCATAGAGACCCCATAGAGTCCCATATAGAGACACCCCATAGACGTCATCCAGACCGGAGTCGACAACCCCGGTAACCAACATACTGCAAACCATAGGGACAGGGAGACCCACAGAGACCCCATAGAGACCCCATAACCCCATAGAGATCCATACAGACCCCATATAGAGCCACCCCATAGAAACATACAGCCATGACCCCATACAGAACCCCATAGGAACAGGGAGACCCCATAGAGCAATAGGGACAGGGAGACCCCATAGAGACCCCATAGAGACAGGGAGACCCCATAGAGCCCCATATAGACCCCATAACCCCATAGAGACCCCATAGAGACCCTATAGAGGGATAGGGACGGGGAGAACCCATAGAGACCCCATAGAGCAATAGGGACAGGGAGAACCCATAGAGACCCCATAGAGACCCCATAGAGACCCCATAGAGCAATAAGGATGGGGAGACCCCATAGAGACCCTATAGAGACCCTATAGAGATCCCATAAAGCAATAGGGACGGGGAGAACCCATAGAGACCCCATAGAGACATACAGGGACATTGAGATCCCATAGAGACCCCATAACCCCATAGAGATCCATACAGAACCCATATAGAGCCACCCCATAGAAACATACAGCCCTGACCCCATTACTGCAACACATAGGGACAGGGAGACCCATAGAGACCCCATAGAGACATATAGGGACATTGAGATCCCATAGGGACCCCATAGACGTCATACAGACCGGAGTCGACAACCCCGGTAATGAATATATGGCCGTGACCCTATAGAAAACCCCATAGGGACATGGGGACACATAGAGACCCCATAGAGACCCCATAACCCCATAGAGACCCCATAGGGACAGGGAGACACCATTGAGACCCCATAGAGACCCCATAGAGACCCCATAGAGACCCTATAGAGCAATAAGGATGGGGAGAACCCATAGAGACCCCATAGAGACCCCATAGAGACCCTATAGAGGGATAGGGATGGGGAGAACCCATAGAGACCCCATAGAGACCCCATAGAGACCCCATAGAGACCCCATAACCCCATAGAGACCCTATAGAGCAATAGGGACGGGGAGACCCCATAGAGACCCCATAGAGCACCCCATAGGGACAGGGAGACCCCATAGAGACCCCATAGAGCAATAGGGACAGGGAGACCCCATAGAGACCCCATAGAGACCCCATAGAGATCCCATAAAGCAATAGGGATGGGGAGACCCCATAGAGACCCCATAGAGACCCTATAGAGACCCTATAGAGGGATAGGGATGGGGAGACCCCATAGAGACCCCATAGAGACCCCATAACCCCATAGAGACCCCATAGAGCAATAGGGACGGGGGGAACCCATAGAGACCCCATAGAGACCCCATAGAGACCCTATAGAGGGATAGGGATGGGGAGAACCCATAGAGACCCCATAGAGACCCCATAACCCCATAGAGACCCCATAGAGCAATAGGGACGGGGAGAACCCATAGAGACCCCATAGAGACCCCATAGAGACCCTATAGAGGGATAGGGATGGGGAGAACCCATAGAGACCCCATAGAGACCCCATAACCCCATAGAGACCCCATAGAGCAATAGGGACAGGGGGAACCCATAGAGACCCCATAGAGACCCCATAGAGACCCTATAGAGGGATAGGGATGGGGAGAACCCATAGAGACCCCATAGAGACCCCATAACCCCATAGAGACCCCATAGAGCAATAGGGATGGGGAGACCCCATAGAGACCCCATAGAGACCCTATAGAGCAATAGGGATGGGGAGACCCCATAGAGACCCCATAGAGACCCTATAGAGCAATAGGGACAGGGGGAACCCATAGAGACCCCATAGGGACAGGGAGACCCATAGAGACCCCATAGAGACCCCATAGAGATCCCATAAAGCAATAGGGACAGGGAGACCCCATAAAGTACCCCATAGGGACAGGGAGACCCCATAGAGCAATAGGAACAGGGAGAACCCATAGAGACCCCATAGAGACCCCATAGAGACCCCATAGAGACCCCATAGAGACCCCATAGAGCAATAAGGACAGGGAGACCCCATAGAGACCCCATAGGGACAGGGAGACCCAGAGAGACCCCATAGGGACAGGGAGACCCATAGAGACCCCATAGGGACAGGGAGACCCCATAGAGCAATAGGGACAGGGAGACCCCATAGAGACCCCATAGAGACATACAGGGACATTGAGATCCCATAGGGACCCCATAGACGTCATACAAACAGGAGTCGACAACCCCGGTAATGAATATATGGCCGTGACCCTATAGAAAACCCCATAGGGACATGGGGACCCATAGAGACCCCATAGAGCAATAGGGATGGGGAGACCCCATAGAGACCCCATAGGGACATGGAAACCCCATAGAGATCCCATAGAGACCCCATAGAGCAATAGGGACAGGGATAATCCATAGAGACCCCATAGAGACATATAGGGACAGGGAGACCCATAGGGACCCCATAGAGACCCCATAGGGACAGGGAGACCCCATAGAGACCCCATAGGGAGAGGGAGACCCCATAGGGACCCCATAGAGCAATAGGGAAAGGGAGAACCCATAGAGACCCCATAGAGACCCCATAGAGACCCCATAGAGACCCCATAGAGACCCCATAGAGACCCTATAGAGGGATAGGGATGGGGAGAACCCATAGAGACCCCATAGAGATATATAGGGACAGGGAGACCCATAGAGACCCTATAGAGACCCCATAGGGACAGGGAGACCCCATAGAGACCCCATAGAGACCCTATAGAGACCCCATAGGGACAGGGAGACCCATAGAGACCCCATAGAGACCCCATAGAGCAATAGGGACGGGGAGAACCCATAGAGACCCCATAGAGACCCCATAGAGCACCCCATAGGGAGAGGGAGACCCCATAGAGACCCCATAGAGCAATAGGGACAGGGAGACCCCATAGAGACCCCATAGAGACCCCATAGAGATCCCATAAAGCAATAGGGATGGGGAGAACCCATAGAGACCCCATAGAGACCCTATAGAGCAATAAGGATGGGGAGAACCCATAGAGACCCCATAGAGACCCCATAGAGACCCCATAGAGCAATAGGGACAGGGAGAACCCATAGAGACCCCATAGAGACCCTATAGAGCAATAGGGATGGGGAGACCCCATAGAGACCCCATAGAGACCCCATAGAGGCATATAGGGACATTGAGATCCCATAGGGACCCCATAGACGTCATACAGACCGGAGTCGATAACCCCGGTAATGAATATATGGCCGTGACCCTATAGAAAACCCCATAGGGACAGGGAGACCCAGAGAGATCCCATAGAGACCCCATAACCCCATAGAGACCCCATAGGGACAGGGAGAACCCATAGAGACCCCATAGAGACCCCATAGAGCAATAGGGACGGGGAGAACCCATAGAGACCCCATAGAGACCCCATAGAGACCCTATAGAGACCCTATAGAGCAATAGGGACGGGGAGAACCCATAGAGACCCCATAGAGACCCCATAAAGACCCTATAGAGGGATAGGGATGGGGAGAACCCATAGAGACCCCATACAGACCCCATAGAGACCCTATAGAGCAATAGGGATGGGGAGACCCCATAGAGACCCCATAGAGACCCTATAGAGCAATAGGGATGGGGAGAACCCATAGAGACCCCATAGAGCAATAGGGACAGGGGGAACCCATAGAGACCCCATAGAGACTCCATAGAGATATATAGGGACAGGGAGACCCCATAGAGATCGCATAGAGCAATAGGGACAGGGAGACCCCATAGAGACCCCATAGGGAGAGGGAGACCCCATAGAGACCCCATAACCCCATAGAGACCCCATAGAGCAATAGGGACGGGGAGAACCCATAGAGACCCCATAGAGACCCCATAGAGACCCTATAGAGTGATAGGGATGGGGAGAACCCATAGAGACCCCATAGAGACCCCATAGAGACCCTATAGAGGGATAGGGATGGGGAGAACCCATAGAGACCCCATAGAGACCCTATAGAGGGATAGGGATGGGGAGAACCCATAGAGACCCCATAGAGCAATAGGGAAAGGGAGAACCCATAGAGACCCCATAGAGCAATAGGGACAGGGAGAACCCATAGAGACCCCATAGAGACCCCATAGAGCAATAGGGATGGGGAGACCCCATAGAGATCCCATAAAGCAACAGGGACAGGGAGAACCCATAGAGACCCCATAGAGACATATAGGGACATAGAGATCCCATAGAGACCCCATAGAGACCCCATAGAGCCCCATATAGAGCCACCCCATAGACGTCATCCAAACCGGAGTCGACAACCCCGGTAACGAATATATGGCCATGACCCTATAGAAAACCCCATAGGGACATGGGGACCCATAGAGACCCCATAGAGCAATCAGGATGGGGAGAACCCATAGAGACCCCATAGAGACCCCATAGAGACCCCATAGAGACCCCATAGAGATCCCATAAAGCAATAGGGACAGGGAGAACCCATAGAGATCCCATAGAGACCCGATAACCCCATAGAGACCCTATAGAGGGATAGGGATGGGGAGAACCCATAGAGACCCCATAGAGACCCCATAGAGACCCCATAGAGACCCCATAGAGCAATAGGGATGGGGAGAACCCATAGAGACCCCATAGAGACATATAGGGACATAGAGACCCCATAGGGACCCCATAGAGCAATAGGGATGGGGAGAACCCATAGAGACCCCATAGAGACCCCATAGAGACCCCATAGAGACCCCATAGAGACCCTATAGAGGGATAGGGATGGGGAGAACCCATAGAGACCCCATAGAGATATATAGGGACAGGGAGACCCATAGGGACCCCATAGAGACATATGGGGACATAGAGACCCCATAGAGACCCCATAGAGACCCTATAGAGCAATACGGACAGGGAGAACCCAAAGAGACCCCATAGAGACCCCATAACCCCATAGAGACCCTATAGAGCAATAGGGACAGGGAGAACCCATAGAGACCCCATAGAGACCCCATAGAGCACCCCATAGGGAGAGGGAGACCCCATAGAGACCCCATAGAGCAATAGGGACAGGGAGACCCCATAGAGACCCCATAGAGCAATAAGGATGGGGAGAACCCATAGAGACCCCATAGAGACCCTATAGAGACCCCATAGAGACCCCATAACCCCATAGAGACCCTATAGAGCAATAGGGATGGGGAGACCCCATAGAGACCCCATAGAGACCCCATAGAGACCCTATAGAGGGATAGGGATGGGGAGAACCCATAGAGACCCCATAGAGACCCCATAACCCCATAGAGACCCCATAGAGCAATAGGGATGGGGAGAACCCATAGAGACCCCATAGAGATATATAGGGACAGGGAGACCCATAGGGACCCCATAGGGACAGGGAGACCCCATAGAGACCCCATAGGGACAGGGAGACCCCATAAAGCACCCCATAGGGACAGGGAGACCCATAGAGACCCCATAGAGACATATAGGGACATTGAGATCCCATAGGGACCCCATAGACGTCATACAGACCGGAGTCGACAACTCCGGTAACGAATATATGGCCATGACCCCATAGAGACCCCATAGGGACAGGGAGACCCCATAGTGCCCCATATAGAGCCACCCCATAGAGACATACTGCCCTGACCCCATACAGCACCCCATAGGGACAGGGAGACCCATAGGGACCCCATAGAGACCCCATAGGGACAGGGAGACCCCATAGAGACCCCATAGGGACAGAGAGACCCCATAGAGCAATAGGGACAGGGAGAACCCATAGAGACCCCATAGAGACCCCATAGGGACAGGGAGACCCCATAGAGCAATAGGGACAGGGAGAACCCATAGAGACCCCATAGAGACCCCATAGAGACCCCATAGAGACCCCATAGAGACCCCATAGAGCAATAGGGACGGGGAGAACCCATAGAGACCCCATAGAGACCCCGTAGAGACCCCATAGAGACCCTATAGAGCAATAGGGATGGGGAGACCCCATAGAGACCCCATAGAGACCCTAAAGAGGGATAGGGATGGGGAAAACCCATAGAGACCCCATAGAGACCCCATAGAGACCCCATAGAGCAATAGGGACAGGGAGACCCCATAAAGCACTCCATAGGGACAGGGAGACCCATAGAGACCCCATAGGGACCCCATAGAGTCCCATATAGAGACGCCCCATAGACGTCATCCAGACCGGAGTCGACAACCCCGGTAATGAACATACTGCACCCCATAGGGACAGGGAGACCCATAGAGCCCCATAGAGACCCCATAACCCCATAGAGACCCCATAGAGGCATATAGGGACATAGAGACCCCATAGGGACCCCATAGAGCAATAGGGATGGGGAGAACCCATAGAGACACTATAGAGACCCCATAGAGACCCCATAACCCCATAGAGACCCTATAGAGCAATAGGGATGGGGAGAACCCATAGAGACCCCATAGAGATATATAGGGACAGGGAGACCCATAGGGACCCCATAGAAACCCCATAGAGACCCAATAGAGCAATAGGGACAGGGAGAACCCATAGAGACCCCATAGAGACCCTATAGAGCAATAGGGACAGGGAGACCCCATAGAGACCCCATAGGGACAGGGAGAAGCCATAGAGACCCCATAGAGACCCCATAGAGACCCCATAGAGCAATAGGGACGGGGAGATCCCATAGAGACCCCATAGAGACCCCATAACCCCATAGAGATCCATAGAGACCCCATATTGAGCCACCCCATAGAGCCACCCCATAGACGTCATCCAGACCAGAGTCGACAACCCCGGTATCGAATATATGGCCATGACCCCATAGAATACCCCATAGGGACATGGGGACCCATAGAGACCCCATAGAGATCCCATAAAGCAATAGGGACAGGGAGACCCCATAGAGACCCCATAGAGACCCTATAGAGCAATAGGGACGGGGATAATCCATAGAGACCCCATAGAGACATATAGGGACATTGAGATCCCATAGGGACCCCATAGACGTCATACAGACCAGAGTCGACAACCCCGGTAACGAATATATGGCCGTGACCCTATAGAAAACCCCATAGGGACATGGGGACCCATAGAGACCCCATAGAGACATACAGGGACATTGAGACCCCATAGGGACCCCATAGAGACCCCATAAAGCACCCCATAGGGACAGGGAGACCCATAGAGACCCCATAGGGACAGGGAGACCCCATAGAGCCCCATATACAGCCACCCCATAGAGACATACTGCCCTGACCCCATACAGCACCCCATAGGGACAGGGAGAACCCATAGAGCCCCATAGAGACCCCATAACCCCATAGAGACCCCATAGAGACCCCATAGAGCAATAAGGATGGGGAGACCCCATAGAGACCCCATAGAGCAATAGGGAACGGAGAACCCATAGAGACCCCATAGAGACCCCATAGAGACCCTATAGAGCAATAGGGACAGGGAGAACCCATAGAGACCCCATAGAGACCCCATAGAGGCCCCATAGAGACCCCATAGAGACATATAGGGACCCCATAGAGCCCCATATAGAGCCACCCCATAGACGTCATACAGACCGGAGTCGACAACCCCGGTAATGAATATATGGCCGTGACCCTATAGAAAACCCCATAGGGACAGGGAGACCCATAGAGACCCCATAGGGACATGGGGACCCCATAGGGACAGGGAGACCCATAGAGACCCCATAGAGACCCCATAACCCCCATAGAGACCCCATAGAGACCCCATAGAGACCCCATAAAGCACCCCATAGGGACAGGGAGACCCATAGAGACCCCATAGAGACCCCATAACCCCATAGAGACCCCATAGGGACAGGGAGACCCAGAGAGAACCCATAGGGACAGGGAGACCCATAGAGACCCCATAGAGACCCCATAACCCCATAGAGACCCCATAGAGACCCTATAGAGACCCCATAAAGCACCCCATAGGGACAGGGAGACCCCATAGAGACCCCATAGGGACCCCATAGAGTCCCATATAGAGACGCCCCATAGATGTCATCCAGACCGGAGTCGACAACCCCAGTAACCAACATACTGCACCCCATAGGGACATGGGGACCCACAGAGACCCATAGACACCCCATAACCCCATAGAGACCCCATAGAGACCCCATAACCCCATAGAGACTCTATAGAGCAATAGGGACGGGGAGACCCCATAGAGACCCCATAGAGACATACAGGGACATTGAGATCCCATAGGGACCCCATAGACGTCATACAGACCAGAGTCGACAACCCCGGTAACGAATATACTGCACCCCATAGGGACAGGGAGACCCATAGAGACCCCATAGAGACCCTATAGAGACCCCATAGAGACCCCATAACCCCATAGAGACCCCATAGAGGCATATAGGGACATTGAGATCCCATAGGGACCCCATAGACGTCATACAAACAGGAGTCGACAACCCCGGTAACCAACATACTGCACCCCATAGGGACAGGGAGACCCATAGAGCCCCATAGAGACCCATAACCCCATAGAGACCCCATAGAGACCCTATAGAGGGATAGGGACGGGGAGAACCCATAGAGACCCCATAGAGCAATAGGGACAGGGAGACCCCATAGAGACCCCATAGAGACCCCATAGAGACCCCATAGAGACCCCATAGAGACCCCATAGAGACCCTATAGAGCAATAGGGATGGGGAGACCCCATAGAGAACCCATAGAGACCCTATAGAGGGATAGGGATGGGGAGACCCCATAGAGACCCCATAGAGACCCCATAACCCCATAGAGACCCCATAGAGCAATAGGGACGGGGAGAACCCATAGAGACCCCATAGAGAAATATAGGGACATAGAGATCCCATAGAGACCCCATAAAGCAATAGGGACGGGGAGAACCCATAGAGACCCCATAGAGACCCCATAGAGAACCCATAGAGACCCCATAGAGATCCCATAAAGCAATAGGGATGGGGAGACCCCATAGAGCCCCATATAGAGCCACCCCATAGAGACATACTGCCCTGACCCTATAGAACACCCCATAGAAACATATGGCCCTGACCCCATACAGCACCCCATAGGGACAGGGAGACCCCATAGAGCAATAGGGACAGGGAGACCCCATAGAGACCCCATAGAGACCCCATAGAGACCCCATAGAGACCCTATAGAGCAATAGGGACAGGGATAATCCATAGAGACCCCATAGACATATAGGGACATAGAGATCCCATAGAGACCCCATAGGGACCCCATAGAGTCCCATATAGAGCCACCCCATAGATGTCATACAAACAGGGGTCGACAACCCCGGTAACCAATATATGGCCGTGACCCTATAGAAAACCCCATAGGGAGAGGGAGACCCATAGAGATCCCATAGAGACCCCATAGAGACCCTATAGAGCAATAGGGACAGGGAGACCCCATAGAGACCCCATAGAGACCCTATAGAGACCCCATAGGGACAGGGAGACCCCATAGAGACCCCATAGAGACCCTATAGAGACCCCATAGGGACAGGGAGACCCCATAGAGACCCCATAGAGACCCTATAGAGACCCCATAGGGACAGGGAGACCCCATAGAGACCCCATAGAGCAATAGGGAAAGGGGAGAACCCATAGAGACCCCATAGAGACCCCATAAAGCAATAGGGACAGGGAGACCCCATAAAGCACCGCATAGGGACAGGGAGACCCAGAGAGACCCCATAGGGAGAGGGAGACCCAATAGAGACCCCATAGAGACCCCATAGAGCAATAGGGACAGGGAGACCCCATAAAGCACTCCATAGGGACAGGGAGACCCATAGAGACCCCATAGGGACCCCATAGAGTCCCATATAGAGACGCCCCATAGACGTCATCCAGACCGGAGTCGACAACCCCGGTAATGAACATACTGCACCCCATAGGGACAGGGAGACCCATAGAGCCCCATAGAGACCCCATAACCCCATAGAGACCCCATAGAGGCATATAGGGACATAGAGACCCCATAGGGACCCCATAGAGCAATAGGGATGGGGAGAACCCATAGAGACACTATAGAGACCCCATAGAGACCCCATAACCCCATAGAGACCCTATAGAGCAATAGGGATGGGGAGAACCCATAGAGACCCCATAGAGATATATAGGGACAGGGAGACCCATAGGGACCCCATAGAAACCCCATAGAGACCCAATAGAGCAATAGGGACAGGGAGAACCCATAGAGACCCCATAGAGACCCTATAGAGCAATAGGGACAGGGAGACCCCATAGAGACCCCATAGGGACAGGGAGAAGCCATAGAGACCCCATAGAGACCCCATAGAGACCCCATAGAGCAATAGGGACGGGGAGATCCCATAGAGACCCCATAGAGACCCCATAACCCCATAGAGATCCATAGAGACCCCATATTGAGCCACCCCATAGAGCCACCCCATAGACGTCATCCAGACCAGAGTCGACAACCCCGGTATCGAATATATGGCCATGACCCCATAGAATACCCCATAGGGACATGGGGACCCATAGAGACCCCATAGAGATCCCATAAAGCAATAGGGACAGGGAGACCCCATAGAGACCCCATAGAGACCCTATAGAGCAATAGGGACGGGGATAATCCATAGAGACCCCATAGAGACATATAGGGACATTGAGATCCCATAGGGACCCCATAGACGTCATACAGACCAGAGTCGACAACCCCGGTAACGAATATATGGCCGTGACCCTATAGAAAACCCCATAGGGACATGGGGACCCATAGAGACCCCATAGAGACATACAGGGACATTGAGACCCCATAGGGACCCCATAGAGACCCCATAAAGCACCCCATAGGGACAGGGAGACCCATAGAGACCCCATAGGGACAGGGAGACCCCATAGAGCCCCATATACAGCCACCCCATAGAGACATACTGCCCTGACCCCATACAGCACCCCATAGGGACAGGGAGAACCCATAGAGCCCCATAGAGACCCCATAACCCCATAGAGACCCCATAGAGACCCCATAGAGCAATAAGGATGGGGAGACCCCATAGAGACCCCATAGAGCAATAGGGAACGGAGAACCCATAGAGACCCCATAGAGACCCCATAGAGACCCTATAGAGCAATAGGGACAGGGAGAACCCATAGAGACCCCATAGAGACCCCATAGAGGCCCCATAGAGACCCCATAGAGACATATAGGGACCCCATAGAGCCCCATATAGAGCCACCCCATAGACGTCATACAGACCGGAGTCGACAACCCCGGTAATGAATATATGGCCGTGACCCTATAGAAAACCCCATAGGGACAGGGAGACCCATAGAGACCCCATAGGGACATGGGGACCCCATAGGGACAGGGAGACCCATAGAGACCCCATAGAGACCCCATAACCCCCATAGAGACCCCATAGAGACCCCATAGAGACCCCATAAAGCACCCCATAGGGACAGGGAGACCCATAGAGACCCCATAGAGACCCCATAACCCCATAGAGACCCCATAGGGACAGGGAGACCCAGAGAGAACCCATAGGGACAGGGAGACCCATAGAGACCCCATAGAGACCCCATAACCCCATAGAGACCCCATAGAGACCCTATAGAGACCCCATAAAGCACCCCATAGGGACAGGGAGACCCCATAGAGACCCCATAGGGACCCCATAGAGTCCCATATAGAGACGCCCCATAGATGTCATCCAGACCGGAGTCGACAACCCCAGTAACCAACATACTGCACCCCATAGGGACATGGGGACCCACAGAGACCCATAGACACCCCATAACCCCATAGAGACCCCATAGAGACCCCATAACCCCATAGAGACTCTATAGAGCAATAGGGACGGGGAGACCCCATAGAGACCCCATAGAGACATACAGGGACATTGAGATCCCATAGGGACCCCATAGACGTCATACAGACCAGAGTCGACAACCCCGGTAACGAATATACTGCACCCCATAGGGACAGGGAGACCCATAGAGACCCCATAGAGACCCTATAGAGACCCCATAGAGACCCCATAACCCCATAGAGACCCCATAGAGGCATATAGGGACATTGAGATCCCATAGGGACCCCATAGACGTCATACAAACAGGAGTCGACAACCCCGGTAACCAACATACTGCACCCCATAGGGACAGGGAGACCCATAGAGCCCCATAGAGACCCATAACCCCATAGAGACCCCATAGAGACCCTATAGAGGGATAGGGACGGGGAGAACCCATAGAGACCCCATAGAGCAATAGGGACAGGGAGACCCCATAGAGACCCCATAGAGACCCCATAGAGACCCCATAGAGACCCCATAGAGACCCCATAGAGACCCTATAGAGCAATAGGGATGGGGAGACCCCATAGAGAACCCATAGAGACCCTATAGAGGGATAGGGATGGGGAGACCCCATAGAGACCCCATAGAGACCCCATAACCCCATAGAGACCCCATAGAGCAATAGGGACGGGGAGAACCCATAGAGACCCCATAGAGAAATATAGGGACATAGAGATCCCATAGAGACCCCATAAAGCAATAGGGACGGGGAGAACCCATAGAGACCCCATAGAGACCCCATAGAGAACCCATAGAGACCCCATAGAGATCCCATAAAGCAATAGGGATGGGGAGACCCCATAGAGCCCCATATAGAGCCACCCCATAGAGACATACTGCCCTGACCCTATAGAACACCCCATAGAAACATATGGCCCTGACCCCATACAGCACCCCATAGGGACAGGGAGACCCCATAGAGCAATAGGGACAGGGAGACCCCATAGAGACCCCATAGAGACCCCATAGAGACCCCATAGAGACCCTATAGAGCAATAGGGACAGGGATAATCCATAGAGACCCCATAGACATATAGGGACATAGAGATCCCATAGAGACCCCATAGGGACCCCATAGAGTCCCATATAGAGCCACCCCATAGATGTCATACAAACAGGGGTCGACAACCCCGGTAACCAATATATGGCCGTGACCCTATAGAAAACCCCATAGGGAGAGGGAGACCCATAGAGATCCCATAGAGACCCCATAGAGACCCTATAGAGCAATAGGGACAGGGAGACCCCATAGAGACCCCATAGAGACCCTATAGAGACCCCATAGGGACAGGGAGACCCCATAGAGACCCCATAGAGACCCTATAGAGACCCCATAGGGACAGGGAGACCCCATAGAGACCCCATAGAGACCCTATAGAGACCCCATAGGGACAGGGAGACCCCATAGAGACCCCATAGAGCAATAGGGAAAGGGGAGAACCCATAGAGACCCCATAGAGACCCCATAAAGCAATAGGGACAGGGAGACCCCATAAAGCACCGCATAGGGACAGGGAGACCCAGAGAGACCCCATAGGGAGAGGGAGACCCAATAGAGACCCCATAGAGACCCCATAGAGCAATAGGGACAGGGAGACCCCATAAAGCACTCCATAGGGACAGGGAGACCCATAGAGACCCCATAGGGACCCCATAGAGTCCCATATAGAGACGCCCCATAGACGTCATCCAGACCGGAGTCGACAACCCCGGTAATGAACATACTGCACCCCATAGGGACAGGGAGACCCATAGAGCCCCATAGAGACCCCATAACCCCATAGAGACCCCATAGAGGCATATAGGGACATAGAGACCCCATAGGGACCCCATAGAGCAATAGGGATGGGGAGAACCCATAGAGACACTATAGAGACCCCATAGAGACCCCATAACCCCATAGAGACCCTATAGAGCAATAGGGATGGGGAGAACCCATAGAGACCCCATAGAGATATATAGGGACAGGGAGACCCATAGGGACCCCATAGAAACCCCATAGAGACCCAATAGAGCAATAGGGACAGGGAGAACCCATAGAGACCCCATAGAGACCCTATAGAGCAATAGGGACAGGGAGACCCCATAGAGACCCCATAGGGACAGGGAGAAGCCATAGAGACCCCATAGAGACCCCATAGAGACCCCATAGAGCAATAGGGACGGGGAGATCCCATAGAGACCCCATAGAGATATATAGGGACAGGGAGACCCATAGGGACCCCATAGAGACCCCATAGGGACAGGGAGACCCCATAGAGCAATAGGGACAGGGAGAACCCATAGAGACCCCATAGAGACCCCATAACCCCATAGAGACCCCATAGAGACCCCATAGAGCAATAGGGACAGGGAGAACCCATAGAGACCCCATAGAGACCCTATAGAGACCCCATAGAGCAATAGGGATGGGGAGACCCCATAGAGACCCCATAGAGACCCCATAGAGACCCCATAGAGCAATAGGGACGGGGAGACCCCATAGAGACCCCATAGAGCCCCATATAGAGCCACCCCATAGACATCATACAGACCAGAGTCGACAACCCCGGTAACGAATATATGGCTATGACCCCATACAGCAACACATAGGGACAGGGAGACCCCATAGAGACCCCATAGAGACCCTATAGAGCAATAGGGACAGGGAGAACCCATAGAGACCCCATAGAGACCCCATAGAGACCCCATAGAGCAATAGGGACAGGGAGACCCCATAGAGACCCCATAGAGCAATAGGGATGGGGAGAACCCATAGAGACCCCATAGAGACCCCATAGAGACCCTATAGAGCAATAGGGATGGGGAGACCCCATAGAGACCCCATAGAGACCCCATAGAGCCCCATATAGAGCCACCCCATAGACGTCATCCAGACCGGAGTCGACAACCCCGGTACCGAATATATGGCCATGACCCCATACAGCACCCCATAGGGACAGGGAGACCCCATAGAGACCCCATAGAGACCCCATAACCCCATAGAGATCCATACAGAACCCATATAGAGCCACCCCATAGAGCCACCCCATAGACGTCATCCAGACCATATTCCCCCCATATCTCCCTATATCCCCCCATATCCCCCCTATATCTCCCTACATCCCCCCCATATCCCCATATCTCTCTCCCTGACCCCATGGGGATCCACATCTGACCCCCCATATCCCCTCCCATCCCCCCATATCCCCCCATATCCTCCCTATATCCCCCCATATCCCCCCATATCCCCTCCCATCCCCCCATATCCCCCCATATCCTCCCTATATCCCCCCATATCCCCCCATATCCCCCCATATCCCCCCATATCCCCCTATATCCCCCTATATTCCCCTATATCCCCCCTACCCACCGTAGCCCCTATATTCCCCCCATATCCCCCCATATCTCCCTATATCCCCCCATATCCCTCCTATATCTCCCTATATCCCCCCCATATCCCCATATCTCTCTCCCTGACCCCATGGGGACCCACATCTGACCCCCCCCATCCCCCATATCCCCCCATATCCCCCCATATCCCCTCCCATCCCCCCATATCCCTCCATATCCCCCCATATCCCCCCTATATCTCCCTACATCCCCCCCATATCCCCATATCTCTCTCCCCGACCCCATGGGGACCCACATCTGACCCCATATCCCCCCCCTATAGGTCACCCCTTCATCATGACCGTGGGCTGCGTGGCCGGGGACGAGGAATCCTACGAGGTTTTCAAGGACCTTTTTGACCCCGTAATCCAGGACAGACACGGGGGCTACAAACCCACCGACAAGCACCGCACCGACCTCAACCACGAGAACCTCAAGGTGGGGGGGGATATGGGGTCAATGGGGACACTGGGGTCAATGGGGTCAATGGGGATATTGGGGTCAATGGGGGCATTGGGGTCAATGGGGACATTGGGGTCAATGGGGACACTGGGGTTAATGGAGTCAATGGGGACATTGGGGTCAATGGGGTCAGTGGGGACATTGGGGTGAATGGGGACATTGGGATGAATGGGGCCATTGGGGTCAATGGGGACATTGGGGTCAGTGGGAATATTGGGGTCAGTGGGGACATTGGGATCAATGGGGGCACTGGGGTCAATGGGGGCATTGGGGTCAATGGGGCCATTGGGGTCAATGGGGACATTGGGGTCTATGGGGGCACTGGGGTCAATGGGGATATTGGGGTCAGTGGGGACATTGGGGTGAATGGGGACATTGGGGTCAATGAGGACATTGGGGTTAATGGAGTCAATGGGGACATTGGGGTCAATGGGGATATTGGGGTCAGTGGGGACATTGGGGTCAATGGGGGCAATGGGGGTAAGGGGGACATTGTGGTCAATGGGGACATTGGGGTCTATGGGGACATTGGGATCAATGGGGTCAATGGGGACATTGGGGTCAATGGGGTCAATGGGGTCAATGGGGACATTGGGGTGAATGGGGACATTGGGTTCTATGGAGTCAGTGGGGGTATTGGTGTCAATGGGGATATTGGGGTCAATGGGGACATTGGGGTCAGTGGGGACATTGGGGTCAATGGGGACATTGGGGTCAATGGGGACAGTGGGGTGAATGGGGGCAATGGGGTCAGTGGGGACATTGGGGTCAATGGGGACATTGGGGTCTATGGGGACATTGGGGTCAATGGGGTCAATGGGGACATTGGGGACATTGGGGTCAATGGGGACAATGGGGTCAATGGGGACATTGGGGTCAATGGGGTCAGTGGGGACATTGGGGTCAATGGGGGCAATGGGGTCAATGGGGACATTGGGATCAATGGGGGCATTGGGATCAATGGGGTCAATGGGGACAATGGGGTCAATGGGGTTAATGGGGACATTGGGGTCAATGGGGACAATGGGGACTTTGGGGTCAATGGGGGCATTGGGGTCAATGGGGACATTGGGGTCTATGGGGGCATTGGGGTCAATGGGGTCAATGGGGACATTGGGGTCAATGGGGCCATTGGGGTCAATGGGGACATTGGGGTCAATGGGGCACTATAGGGACAGTGGGGTCAATGGGATTAATGGGGTCAATGGGATCACTGGGGGTGATTTAGGGTCAATGGGACCACTGGGCTCATTGGAGTTGGTGGGATCAATGGGATCACTGGGGCCTATTTGGGGTCAGTGGGACCACTGGGGCCTATTTGGGGTCAATGGGATCACTGGGGCCTATTTGGGGTCAATGGGACCATTGGGGGCTATTTGGGGCCAATGGGAACCCTAGGGGGGCCATTTGGGGTCAATAGGACCACTGGGGCCTATTTAGGGTCAATAGGATCACTGGGGTCTATTTGGGGTCAGTGTGACCACTGGGGTCTATTTGGGGTCAGTGTGATCACTGGGGCCTATTTGGGGTCAGTGGGACCTCTGGGGTCATTGGGGTCAGTGTGACCACTGGGGCCTATTTGGGGTCAATGGGACCACTGGGGCCTATTTGGGGTCAGTGTGACCACTAGGGCCTATTTGGGGTCAATGGGACCACTGGGGGCCATTTGGGGTCAATAGGACCACTGAGGTATATTTGGGGTCAGTAGGATCACTGGGGCCTATTTGGGGTCAGTGTGACCACTGGGGCCTATTTGGGGTCAATGGGACCATTGGGGGCTCTTTGGGGTCAATGGGAACCCTAGGGGGGCTATTTGGGGTCAATGGGACCATTGGGGGCTATTTGGGGCCAATGGGAACCCTAGGGGGGACCATTTGGGGTCAATGGGAACCCTAGGGGGGGCATTTGGGGTCAGTGGGGTCATTGGGGTTGCTAGGCTCAATGGGAACCCTAGGGGGGGCCATTTGGGGTCAATGGGACCACTGGGGACTATTTAGGGTCAATGGGACCATTGGGGCCTATTTGGGATCAATGGGAACCCTAGGGGGACCATTTGGGGTCAGTAGAACCACTAGGGCCTATTTGGGGTCAGTGTGATCACTGGGGCCTATTTGGGGTCAGTAGGATCACTAGGGCCTATTTGGGGTCAATGGGACCATTGTGGGCTATTTGGGGCCAATGGGAACCCTAGGGGGGACCATTTGTGATCAATAGGACCACTAGGGGACCATTGGGGTCAATGGGAACCCTAGGGGGGGCATTTGGGGTCAGTGGGGTCATTGGGGTTGCTAGGCTCAATGGGAACCCTAGGGGGGGCCATTTGGGGTCAATGGGACCATTGGGGGCTATTTGGGATCAATGGGAACCCTAGGGGGGCCATTTGGGGTCAATGGGACCACTAGGGCCTATTTGGGGTCAGTGGGACCATTGGGGGCTATTTGGGGTCAATGGGAACCCTAGGGGGGACCATTTGTTATCAATAGGACCACTAGGGCCTATTTGGGGTCAGTGGGATCACTGGGGGCTATTTGGGATCAATGGGAACCCTAGGGGGGGCCATTTGGGGTCAATGGGACCACTGGGGCCTATTTGGGGTCAGTAGGACCACTGAGGTATATTTGGGGTCAGTAGGATCACTGGGGCCTATTTGGGGTCAGTGTGACCACTGGGGCCTATTTGGGGTCAATGGGAACCCTTGAGGGGCTCTTTGGGGTCAATGGGAACCCTAGGGGGGACCATTTGATGTCAATAGGACCACTAGGGCCTATTTGGGGTCAGTGTGACCAGTGGGGCCTATTTGGGGTCAGTGTGACCACTGGGGGCCATTTGGGGTCAATGGGATCATTGGGGGCCATTTAGGGTCAATGGGACCACTGGGGTCATTGGGGTCAATGGGACCATTGGGGGCTATTTGGGGCCAATGGGAACCCTAGGGGGGGCAATTTGGTGTCAATAGGACCATTGGGGGCTATTTGGGGCCAATGGGAACCCTTGAGGGGCCATTTGGGGTCAATGGGAACCCTAGGGGGGGCATTTGGGGTCAGTGGGGTCATTGGGGTTGCTAGGCTCAATGGGAACCCTAGGGGGGACCATTTGGGGTCAATGGGACCATTGGGGGCTATTTGGGGTCAGTGGGACCACTGGGGGATCATTTGGGGTCAGTGTGACCACTGGGGCCTATTTGGGGTCAGTGTGACCACTGGGGTCTATTTGGGGTCAGTGTGACCACTGGGGTCTATTTGGGGTCAGTGGGACCACTAGGGCCTATTTGGGGTCAGTAGGATCACTGGGGCCTATTTGGGGTCAGTAGGACCACTGGGGGCTATTTGGGGTCAATGGGACCATTGGGGGCTATTTGGGGTCAATGTGAACCCTAGGGGGGCCATTTGGGGTCAATGGGACCACTAGGGCCTATTTGGGGTCAGTGTGACCAGTGGGGGGGCTATTTAGGGTCAATGGGACCTTGGGGTCTGTGGGGTCTGTGGGTCCGGATGCTGACGGTCTCTATGGGGCCAGGGGGGTGAAGACCTGGACCCCAAATACGTGCTGAGCAGCCGCGTGCGCACGGGGCGCAGCATCAAGGGCTACTCCCTGCCCCCACACTGCAGCCGTGGGGAGAGACGCGCCGTCGAGAAGCTCTCGGTGGAAGGTGAGGGGGGAATAGGGGGGTATTGGGGTCAATGGGGGCAATGGGGTCAATGGGGGCAATGGGGACATTGGGGTGAGTAGGGTTAATGGAGGTATTGGGGTCAATGGGGGCAATGGGGTCAATGAGGGCATTGGGGTGAATGGGGACATTGGGGTCAATGGGGTTAATGGGGTATTGGGGTCAATGGGGGCAATGGGGTGAATGGGGGTATTGGGGGTATTGGGGTCAATGAGGGCAATGGGGTTAATGGGGTCAATGGGGACATTGGGGTCAATGGGGACAATGGGGTGAGTGGGGTTAATGGGGGTATTGGGGTCAATGAGGGCAATGGGGTTAATGGGGTCAATGGGGACATTGGGGTGAGTGGGGTTAATGGGGGCAATAGGGTCAATGGGGGCAAAGGGGGCATTGGGGTGAATGGGGCCATTGGAGTGAATGGGGTATTGGGGTCAATGGGGTCAATGGGGTGAATGGGGTTAATGGGGCCAATGGGGTGAGTGGGGTTAATGGGGGTATTGGGGTCAATGAAGGCAATGGGGTTAATGGGGTCAATGGGGACATTGGGGTGAGTGGGGTTAATGGGGGCAATAGGGTCAATGGGGGCAAAGGGGGCATTGGGGTGAATGGGGCCATTGGAGTGAATGGGGGCATTGGGGGCAATGGGGACATTGGGGGCAATGGGGTGAGTGGGGTTAATGGGGGCATTGGGGTCAATGGGGACATTGGGGTCAATGGGGTCAATGGGGTGAATGGGGGTATTGGGGTCAATGGGGGTATTGGGGTCAATGGGGGCAATGGGGGGAATGGGGTTAATGGGGGCAATGGGGTTAATGGGGGCAATGGGGGGAATGGGGGGTGTGGGGGTCAATGGGGGCAATGGGGTCAATGGGGGTATTGGGGTCAGTGGGGACATTGGGGTCAATGGGGACATTGGGGTCAATGGGGGTATTGGGGTCAATGGGGGAAATGGGGACATTGGGGTGAATGGGGACATTGGGGTCAATGGGGGCAATGGGGTGAATGGGGTTAATGGGGTTAATGGGGGCAATGGGGTTAATGGGGTGAGTGGGGTTAATGGGGTGAATGGGGCCATTGGGGTCAATGGGGACATTGGGGTCAATGGGGTCAATGGGGTGGATGGGGGTATTGGGGTCAATGGGGGCAATGGGGTGAATGGGGTTAATGGGGGCAATGGGGTTAATGGGGACAATGGGGTCAATGGGGACATTGGGGTCAATGGGGCACTGGGGTCAATGGGGGCAATGGGGTCAATGGGGACATTGGGGTCAATGGGGTGGATGGGGGTATTGGGGTCAATGGGGGTATTGGGGTGAGTGGGGTTAATGGGGGCAATGGGGTCAATGGGGGGTATTGGGGTTGTGGGGGTATTGGGGTCAATGGGGACATTGGGGTCAATGGG
The DNA here is from genome assembly GCF_054131305.1 of Coturnix japonica. Classification (NCBI taxonomy): domain Eukaryota; kingdom Metazoa; phylum Chordata; class Aves; order Galliformes; family Phasianidae; genus Coturnix; species Coturnix japonica. The sequence goes on along the minus strand of NW_028189021.1, from coordinate 16,213 downwards.
GGCAATGAGGTGAATGGGGGCATTGGGGTCAATGGGGGTATTGGGGTCAATGGGGGCAATGGGGTGAATGGGGTGAGTGGGGTCAATGGGGGCAATGGGGACATTGGGGTTAATGGGGACACTGGGGTGAGTGGGGTTAATGGGGGCATTGGGGTCAATGGGGGCAATGGGGTGAATGGGGTTAATGGGGTTAATGGGGTTAATGGGGGCAATGGGGTTAATGGGGTGAGTGGGGTTAATGGGGTGAATGGGGCCATTGGGGTCAATGGGGACATTGGGGTCAATGGGGTCAATGGGGTCAATGGGGGTATTGGGGTCAATGGGGGCAATGGGGTCAATGGGGGCAATGGGGTGAATGGGGTTAATGGGGGTATTGGGGTCAGTGGGGGCAATGGGGTCAATGGGGTTAATGGGGTTAATGGGGGCAATGGGGTTAATGGGATGAGTGGGGTTAATGGGGTGAATGGGGCCATTGGGGTCAATGGGGGCAATGGGGTCAATGGGGGTATTGGGGTGAGTGGGGTCAATGGGGGCAATGGGGTCAATGGGGGGTATTGGGGTTGTGGGGGTAATGGGGTCAATGGGGGCAATGGGGACATTGGGGTCAATGGGGTTAATGGGGGCATTGGGGTGAATGGGGGCATTGGGGTCAATGGGGACATTGGGGTGAGTGGGGTTAATGGGGGCAATGGGGTGAATGGGGTTAATGGGGGTATTGGGGTCAATGGGGGCAATGGGGTCAGTGGGGTCAATGGGGACATTGGGGTCAATGGGGACAATGAGGGCAGTGGGGTGAATGGGGGGCACTGGGGCTGTGGGGGTATTGGGGTCAATGGGGGCATTGGGGTCAATGGGGACATTGGGGTCAATGGGGTTAATGGGGGCAATGGGGTGAGTGGGGTTAATGGGGGTATTGGGGTCAATGGGGGCAATGGGGTGAGTGGGGTTAATGGGGTTAATGGGGGTATTGGGGTGAATGGGGGAACAGGGGGTGTGGGGGTATTGGGGTCAATGGGGCCAATGGGGGTATTGGGGTCAATGGGGGCAATGGGGTGAATGGGGTTAATGGGGTTAATGGGGGCATTGGGGTCAATGGGGGTATTGGGGTGAGTGGGGTTAATGGGGGCATTGGGGTCAATGGGTGTATTGGGGTCAATGGGGTCAATGGGGGCAATGGGGTCAGTGGGGACATTGGGGTCAGTGGGGTCAATGGGGACATTTGGGACATTGGGGTCAATGGGGGCAATGGGGTCAATGGGGGCAGTGGGATCAATGGGGACATTGGGGTCAATGGGGACATTGGGGTCAATGGGGCCATTGGTATCAATGGGGCTATTGTTGTCAATGGGGCTATTGGTATCAATGGGGCTATTGGTATCAATGGGGCTATTGTTATCAATGGGGCTATTGTTATCAATGGGATATTGGTATCAATGGGGCCATTGGTATCAATGGGGCCATTGTTATCAATGGGGCTATTGTTATCAATGGGGCTATTGGTATCAATGGGGCCATTGGTATCAATGGGGCCATTGGGCTCAATGGGGCTGTTGTTATCAATGGGGCCATTGTTATCAATGGGGCCATTGGGCTCAATGGCGGCACTGTGGGTTCATTGATGGTCCGCCTTCATGTGGGCGTGGCCTATCTTAAAAGTGGGCGTGGTCTGACTGTGTGGGCGTGCTCTGATTGGAGGAGCAGCCCGGAGTGGGCGTGGTCTGAATGTGGGCGTGGTCTGATTGATGAATGGGGGCATGAATGGAGTTCTGGGTGTGATGGGCGTGGCCTATTTCAACGTGGGCGTGGCCTGAGAAGTGGGCGTGGCCAATTTCAATGTGGGCGTGGCCCGTTCGATCGTGGGCGTGGTCTGAATGGGGAACGTGGCCATGAATGGAGCTCATGATTTAATGGGGGGGGGGTCTGCTCCGAGTGGGCGTGGCCTAAGGGGTTGTGGGTGTGGCCTATGGGATGTGGGCGTGGCCTATGGGATGTGGGTGTGGCCTATGGGATGTGGGCGTGGCCTATGGGATGTGGGTGTGGCCTGGTACTACAGCCCCCCATCTGACCCTATAACCCTCATCTGACCCTATAACCCCCATCTGACCCTATAGGCCCCATCTCACCCCATAGCCCCCATCTGACCCTATATGACCCTATATCCCCCTATATGACCCTATAACCCCCATCTCACCCCATAGCCCCCATCTGACCCTATAACCCCCATCTCACCCCATAGCCCCCATCTGACCCTATATGACCCTATATCCCCCTATATGACCCTATAACCCCCATCTGACCCTATAACCCCATCTGACCCTATAACCCCCTATATGACCCTATAACCCATATCTCACCCTATACCCCCCAGCACTGAACAGCCTGGACGGGGAGTTCAAGGGCCGCTATTACCCCCCCTATATGACCCTATAACCCCCATATAACCCCCATCTAACCCTATATGACCCTATCTGACCCTATAACCCCCATCTCACCCTGTATGACCCTATAACCCCCATCTGACCCTATAACCCCCATATAACCCCCATCTGACCCTATAACCCCCATCTAACCCTATATCCCCCCCTAGCTCTGAACAGCCTGGACGGGGAGTTCAAGGGCCGCTATTACCCCCCCTATATGACCCTATAGCCCCCATCTCACCCTCCATCCCCCTATATGACCCTATATCCCCCTATATGACCCTATAACCCCCATATAACCCTATATACCCCCCCAGCACTGAACAGCCTGGACGGGGAGTTCAAGGGCTGCTATTACCCCCCCTATATGACCCTACAGCCCCCTATATGACCCTATAACCTCCATCTCACACTATATGACCCTATATCCCCCTATATGACCCTATAACCCATATCTGACCCTATAACCCCATCTCACCCTATACCCCCCAGCTCTGAACAGCCTGGACGGGGAGTTCAAGGGCCGCTATTACCCCCCCTATATGACCCTATAACCCCCATATAACCCCCATCTCACCCTATATCCCCCTATATGACCCTATATCCCCCTATATGACCCTATAACCCATATCTGACCCTATAACCCATATCTGACCCTATAACCCATATCTGACCCTATATCCCCCAGCTCTGAACAGCCTGGACGGGGAGTTCAAGGGCCGCTATTACCCCCCCTATAACCCCCATCTGACCCTATAACCCCCATCATCTCACCCTATAACCCCCATCTCACCCTATAACCCCCATCTGACCCTATAACTCCCCTATATCCCCCCCAGCTCTGAACAGCCTGGACGGGGAGTTCAAGGGCCGCTATTACCCCCCCTATATGACCCTATAACCCCCATATAACCCCCATCTGACCCTATATGACCCTATAACACCCATCTCACCCTATATGACCCTATAACCCCCATATAACCCCCATCTAACCCTATATCCCCCCCCCCAGCTCTGAACAGCCTGGACGGGGAGTTCAAGGGCCGCTATTACCCACTGAAGGCCATGACGGAGCAGGAGCAGCAGCAGCTCATTGACGATCATTTCCTGTTCGATAAACCCGTGTCACCGCTGCTGCTGGCGTCGGGGATGGCACGAGACTGGCCCGACGCCAGGGGGATATGGTGGGTAATGGGGGGCAATGGGGGTAATGGGGGTAATGGGGGTAATGGGGGTAATGGGGGTAATGGGGGTAATGGGGGTAATGGGGGGCAATGGGGGTAATGGGGTGGGATAATGGGATGGGATGGGATGGGGGTAATGGGGTGGGGGGCAATGGGGGGCAATGGGGGTAATGGGGGGCAATGGGGGTAATGGGGTGGGATAATGGGGTGGGATAATGGGGTGGGGGTAATGGGGTGGGGTGGGGCAATGGGGGGTAATGGGGTGGGATAATGGGGTGGGATGGGGGTAATGGGGTGGGGTGGGGGGATATGGTGGGTGGGGGGTGATGGGGTGGGGGGCAATGGGATGGGATGGGATGGGATAATGGGATAATGGGATGGGGGTAATGGGGTGGGGGGCAATGGGGGTAATGGGGTGGGATAATGGGGTGGGGGTAATGGCGTGGGATGGGGGCAATGGGGGGTAATGGGGTGGGGGGCAATGGGGTGGGATGGGGGTGCTGGGGTGGGATGGGGGTAATGGGGTGGGGTGGGGGGCAATGGGGTGGGGGGCAATGGGATGGGATGGGGGTAATGGGGTGGGATGGGGGGCAATGGGATGGGGGCAATGGGATGGGATGGGGGCAGTGGGGTGGGGTGGGGTGGGGGGCGATGGGATGGGATAATGGGATGGGATGGGATGGGATGGGATGGGATGGGATGGGATGGGATGGGATGGGATGGGATGGGATAGGATGGGATGGGATGGGGGCAATGGGATGGGATGGATGGGATGGGGGGATAATGGGATGGGATGGGATGGGGTGGTGGTGATGGGGTGGGATGGGATGGGGTGGTATAATGGGATGGGATAATGGGATGGGATGGGATGGCGCGAGACTGGCCCGACGCAAGGGGGATATGGTGGGTGGGGGGCAATGGGGGTAATGGGGGTAATGGGGGTAATGGGGGCAATGGGGGTAATGGGGGGCAATGGGGGTAATGGGGGGCAATGGGGGTAATGGGGGTAATGGGGGGCAATGGGGGTAATGGGGGTAATGGGGGTAATGGGGGTAATGGGGGTAATGAGGAGGGATAATGGGGTGGGATAATGGGATGGGATGGGATGGCCAGAGACTGGCCCGACGCGAGGGGGATATGGTGGGTGGGGGGGATATGGTGGGTGGGGGGCTATGGGGGTAATGGGGGGCAATGGGGGTAATGGGGGTAATGGGGTGGGATAATGGGGTGGGATGGGGGTAATGGGGTGGGGTGGGGGGCAATGGGGGGCTGTAGGGTGAAATGGGGGGCTACAGGGTCAGATGGGGGCTATAGGGTCAGATGGGGGCTATAGGGTCAGATGGGGGGGCTACATGGTCAGATGAAAGAGCATAGGACCAGAGGAGCAGCTGTAGGGTCAGATGGGGGCTATAGGGTCAGATAGGGGCTGTAGGGGCACATGGGGGGCTGTGGGGTCACAAGAGATCTGTTGGGTCAGATGGGGGGAAGGAGGGTGAAAATGGGGGGCTATAGGGTCAGATGGGGGGATGTAGGGTCACATGGGTGGTTATAGGGTCAGATGGGGGGATGTAGGGGCACATGGGGGGATGGAGGGTGAGGTGAGGGGCTATAGGATCAGATGGGGGGATAATGGGATGGGATGGGATGGGGTGGGGGTAATGGAGTGGGATGGGATAATGGGGTGGGATAATGGGATGGGATAATGGGATGGGATGGGGGGCAATGGGGTGGGGGGTAATAGGGTGGGGTGGGATAATGGGATGGGGGTAATGGGGTGGGGGGCAATGGGATAATGGGATGGGGGTAATGGGGTGGGGGGCAATGGGATAATGGGATGGGGGTAATGGGGTGGGATGGGGGCTATAATGAGGTGGGATAGGGGGATAATGGGATGGGATGGGGGCAATGGGGTGGGGTGGGGGGATATGGTGGGTGGGGGGCAATGGGGGTAATGGGGGTAATGGGGGTAATGGGGGTAATGGGGGGCAATGGGGGTAATGGGGTGGGGTGGGGGGGATGGGGTGGGGGGCAATGGGGTGGGGTGAGGGCAATGGGATGGGATGGGGGGTCAGATGGGGGATGTAGGGTCAGATGGGGGCTATAGGATCAGTTGGGGGGGATAATGGGATGGGGTGGAATAGGATGGGATGGGGGGCAATGGGGTGGGATGGGGGTAATAGGGTGGGGTGGGATAATGGGATGGGGGGGGATAATGGGATGGGATGGGGGGCAATGGGATGGGGGCTATAATGAGGTGGGATGGGGGTAATGGGATGGGATGGGGGCAGTGGGGTGGGGGTAATGGGGTGGGGGTAATGGGGTGGGGGTAATGGGGTGGGGTGGGATGGGATGGGATGGGATGGGATGGGATGGGATGGGGGGGATATTGTGGGTGGGGGGCAATGGGGGTAATGGGGTGGGATAATGGGGTGGGATGGGGGTAATGGGGTGGGGTGGGGGGATATGGTGGGTGGGGGGTGATGGGGTGGGGGGCAATGGGATGGGATGGGATAATGGGATAATGGGATGGGATAATGGGATGGGGGTAATGGGGTGGGGGGCAATGGGAGTAATGGGGTGGGATAATGGGGTGGGGGTAATGGCGTGGGATGGGGGCAATGGGGGGTAATGGGGTGGGGGGCAATGGGGTGGGATGGGGGTGCTGGGGTGGGATGGGGGTAATGGGGTGGGGTGGGGGGCAATGGGATGGGGGTAATGGGGTGGGGTAATGGGGTGGGATAATGGGATGGGATGGGATGGCCAGAGACTGGCCCGACGCGAGGGGGATATGGTGGGTGGGGGGTAATGGGGGTAATGGGGGGCAATGGGGGGCAATGGGGGTAATGGGGGTAATGGGGGTAATGGGGTGGGATGCGATAATGGGATGGGATGGGGGTAATGGGGTGGGGTGGGGGGAAATGGGGGGATATAGGGTCAGATGGGGGATGTAGGGTCAGATGGGGGCTATAGGGTCAGATGGGGACTATAGGATCAGATTGGGGGATAATGGGATGGGGTAGGGGTAATGGGGTGGGATGGGGGGCAATGGGGTGGGATGGGATGGGATAATGGGGTGGGGTGGGGGGTAATGGGATGGGGGCAATGGGGTGGGGGGCAATGGGATGGGATGGGGGTAATGGGGTGGGGGGCAATGGGATGGGATGGGATGGGGGTAATGGGGTGGGGTGGGGGGGATGGGGGTAATGGGGTGGGATGGGATGGGGGTAATGGGGTGGGATGGGATGGGGGTAATGGGGTGGGGTGGGGGGAAATGGGGGGCTGGGGGGGTCAGATTGGGGGGATGTAGGGTCAGATGGGGGCTATAGGGTCAGATGGGGGGCTATAGGGTCAGATGGGGGGATGGAGGGTCAGATGGGGGGATGTAGGGTGAAATGGGGGGCTATAGGGTCAGATGGGGGCTATAGGGTCAGATGAGGGTTATAGGGTCAGATGGGGGCTATAGGGTCAGATGGGGGACTGTGGGGTCAGATCTGGGCTATAGAGTCAGATGGGGGGCTATAGGGTCAGATGGGGGCTATAGGGTCAGATGGGGGACTGTGGGGTCAGATCTGGGCTATAGAGTCAGATGGGGGCTATAGGGTCAGATGGGGGCTATAGGGTCAGATGGGGGTTATAGGGTCAGATGGGGGGCTATAGGGTCAGATGGGGGATGTAGGGTCAGATGGGGGATGTAGGGTCAGATGGGGGGATGTAGGGTGAAATGGGGGCTGTAGGGTCAGATGGGGGGATGGAGGGTGAAATGGGGGGTTATAGGGTCAGATTGGGGCTATAGGGTCAGATGGGGGCTATAGGGTCAGATTGGGGCTATAGGGTCAGATGGGGGCTGTAGGGGCACATGGGGGGATGTAGGGTGAGATGGGGGCTATAGGGTCAGATTGGTTGTTGCTGTATACTATGGGGCTGAGCTGTGCTATGGGGCTGCCCTATGGGGCTGTACACTATGGGGCTGAGCTGTGCTATGGGTCTGAGCTGTGCTATGGGGCTGATCTATGGGGCTGATCTATGGGGCTGAGCTGTGCTATGGGGCTGAGCTGTGCTATGGAGCTGATCTATGGGGCTGTATGACCTATGGGGCTGCCCTATGGGTCTGTATGCTATGGGGCTGATCTATGGGGCTGATCTATGGGGCTGCCCTATGGGGCTGTATGCTATGGGTCTGATCTATGGGGCTGATCTATGGGGCTGCCCTATGGGTCTGTATGCTATGGGGCTGATCTATGGGGCTGCCCTATGGGTCTGTATGCTATGGGTCTGATCTATGGGGCTGATCTATGGGGCTGCCCTATGGGGCTGTATACTATGGGGCTGATCTATGGGGCTGATCTATGGGTCTGCCCTATGGGTCTGTATGCTATGGGTCTGATCTATGGGGCTGATCTATGGGGCTGCCCTATGGGGCTGTATGCTATGGGGCTGATCTATGGGGCTGATCTATGGGGCTGTATACTATGGGGCTGATGTATGGGGCTGAGCTGTGCTATGGGGCTGAGCTGTGCTATGGGGCTGATGTATGGGGCTGTATACTATGGGGCTGAGCTGTGCTATGAGTCTGAGCTGTGCTATGGGTCTGAGCTGTGCTATGGGGCTGATCTATGGGGCTGCCCTATGGGGCTGTATACTATGGGTCTGATCTATGGGGCTGTACACTATGGGGCTGAGCTGTGCTATGGGGCTGATCTATGGGTCTGAGCTGTGCTATGGGGCTGATCTATGGGGCTGAGTTGTGCTATGGGTCTGATCTATGGGGCTGATCTATGGGGCTGCCCTATGGGGCTGTATACTATGGGTCTGAGCTGTGCTATGGGGCTGCCCTATGGGGCTGATCTATGGGTCTGATCTATGGGGCTGCCCTATGGGTCTGTATGCTATGGGGCTGATCTATGGGGCTGATCTATGGGGCTGATCTATGGGACTGTATACTATGGAGCTGATCTATGGGGCTGTATACTATGGGGCTGCCCTATGGGGCTGTATACTATGGGGCTGAGCTGTGCTATGGGGCTGATCTATGGGGCTGTATACTATGGGGCTGTATACTATGGGGCTGCCCTATGGGGCTGTATACTATGGGGCTGATCTACAGGGCTGTATGACCTATGGGGCTGATCTATGGGGCTGTACACTATGGGGCTGAGCTGTGCTATGGGGCTGATGTATGGGGCTGTATACTATGGGGCTGATCTATGGGTCTGTATGCTATGGGGCTGATCTATGGGGCTGATCTATGGGGCTGCCCTATGGGGCTGTATACTATGGGTCTGAGCTGTGCTATGGGGCTGATGTATGGGGCTGATCTATGGGTCTGAGCTGTGCTATGGGGCTGATCTATGGGGCTGCCCTATGGGGCTGTACACTATGGGGCTGAGCTGTGCTATGGGGCTGCCCTATGGGGCTGTATACTATGGGTCTGTACACTATGGGGCTGATCTATGGGGCTGCCCTATGGGGCTGTATACTATGGGGCTGCCCTATGGGGCTGATCTATGGGGCTGCCCTATGGGACTGTATACTATGGGTCTGATCTATGGGGCTGATCTATGGGTCTGTATACTATGGGGCTGATCTATGGGGCTGCCCTATGGGGCTGGATGCTATGGGTCTGATCTATGGGTCTGAGCTGTGCTATGGGGCTGATCTATGGGGCTGCCCTATGGGTCTGTATGCTATGGGGCTGATCTATGGGGCTGCCCTATGGGTCTGTATGCTATGGGGCTGATCTATGGGGCTGCCCTATGGGTCTGTATGCTATGGGTCTGATCTATGGGGCTGATCTATGGGTCTGTATGCTATGGGGCTGATCTATGGGGCTGATCTATGGGTCTGAGCTGTGCTATGGGGCTGATCTATGGGGCTGATCTATGGGGCTGCCCTATGGGTCTGTATGCTATGGGTCTGAGCTGTGCTATGGGGCTGATCTATGGGGCTGCCCTATGGGTCTGTATGCTATGGGGCTGATCTATGGGGCTGCCCTATGGGGCTGTATACTATGGGTCTGATCTATGGGTCTGATCTATGGGGCTGCCCTATGGGTCTGTATGCTATGGGGCTGATCTATGGGGCTGCCCTATGGGTCTGTATGCTATGGGGCTGAGCTGTGCTATGGGTCTGATCTATGGGGCTGCCCTATGGGTCTGTATGCTATGGGGCTGATCTATGGGGCTGATCTATGGGGCTGCCCTATGGGTCTGTATGCTATGGGGCTGTATACTATGGGGCTGATCTATGGGGCTGATCTATGGGTCTGAGCTGTGCTATGGGGCTGTACACTATGGGTCTGAGCTGTGCTATGGGGCTGATCTATGGGGCTGCCCTATGGGGCTGTATGCTATGGGTCTGATCTATGGGGCTGATCTATGGGGCTGCCCTATGGGGCTGTACACTATGGGGCTGAGCTGTGCTATGGGGCTGAGCTGTGCTATGGGGCTGATCTATGGGGCTGCCCTATGGGTCTGTATGCTATGGGGCTGATCTATGGGGCTGCCCTATGGGGCTGTATACTATGGGTCTGATCTATGGGTCTGATCTATGGGGCTGCCCTATGGGTCTGTATGCTATGGGGCTGATCTATGGGGCTGCCCTATGGGTCTGTATGCTATGGGGCTGAGCTGTGCTATGGGTCTGATCTATGGGGCTGCCCTATGGGTCTGTATGCTATGGGGCTGATCTATGGGGCTGATCTATGGGGCTGCCCTATGGGTCTGTATGCTATGGGGCTGTATACTATGGGGCTGATCTATGGGGCTGATCTATGGGTCTGAGCTGTGCTATGGGGCTGTACACTATGGGTCTGAGCTGTGCTATGGGGCTGATCTATGGGGCTGCCCTATGGGGCTGTATGCTATGGGTCTGATCTATGGGGCTGATCTATGGGGCTGCCCTATGGGGCTGTACACTATGGGGCTGAGCTGTGCTATGGGGCTGAGCTGTGCTATGGGGCTGATCTATGGGGCTGCCCTATGGGGCTGTATGCTATGGGGCTGAGCTGTGCTATAGGGCTTCCCTATGGGGCTGCCCTATGGGGCTGTATACTATGGGGCTGATCTATGGGGCTGATCTATGGGGCTGCCCTATGGGGCTGTATACTATGGGGCTGCCCTATGAGGCTGATCTATGGGTCTGAGCTGTGCTATGGGGCTGAGCTGTGCTATGGGGCTGCCCTATGGGGCTGTATACTATGGGGCTGAGCTGTGCTATGGGGCTGATCTATGGGGCTGCCCTATGGGTCTGTATGCTATGGGGCTGAGCTGTGCTATGGGGCTGATCTATGGGGCTGCCCTATGGGTCTGTATGCTATGGGGCTGATCTATGGGGCTGATCTATGGGGCTGCCCTATGGGGCTGTATACTATGGGGCTGATCTATGGGTCTGATCTATGGGGCTGCCCTATGGGGCTGTATGCTATGGGGCTGATCTATGGGGCTGATCTATGGGGCTGCCCTATGGGGCTGTATACTATGGGTCTGATCTATGGGGCTGCCCTATGGGTCTGTATGCTATGGGTCTGATCTATGGGGCTGATCTATGGGGCTGCCCTATGGGGCTGTATACTATGGGTCTGATCTATGGGTCTGATCTATGGGGCTGCCCTATGGGTCTGTATGCTATGGGGCTGATCTATGGGGCTGATCTATGGGGCTGCCCTATGGGTCTGTATGCTATGGGGCTGTATACTATGGGGCTGCCCTATGGGTCTGTATGCTATGGGGCTGATCTATGGGGCTGCCCTATGGGGCTGTATACTATGGGGCTGATCTATGGGTCTGATCTATGGGGCTGATCTATGGGGCTGTATACTATGGGTCTGTATGCTATGGGGCTGTATACTATGGGGCTGATCTATGGGGCTGATCTATGGGGCTGTATACTATGGGGCTGTATACTATGGGGCTGCCCTATGGGGCTGATCTATGGGGCTGTATACTATGGGGCTGTACACTATGGGTCTGTGCTGTGCTATGGGTCTGAGCTGTGCTATGGGTCTGAGCTGTGCTATGGGGCTGCCCTATGGGGCTGTATACTATGGGGCTGAGCTGTGCTATGGGGCTGATCTATGGGGCTGCCCTATGGGGCTGATCTATGGGGCTGCCCTATGGGGCTGTATACTATGGGGCTGCCCTATGAGGCTGATCTATGGGGCTGAGCTGTGCTATGGGGCTGATCTATGGGTCTGTATACTATGGGTCTGATCTATGGGTCTGATCTATGGGGCTGCCCTATGGGTCTGTATGCTATGGGGCTGATCTATGGGGCTGATCTATGGGGCTGCCCTATGGGTCTGTATGCTATGGGGCTGATCTATGGGTCTGATCTATGGGGCTGCCCTATGGGTCTGTATGCTATGGGGCTGATCTATGGGGCTGATCTATGGGGCTGCCCTATGGGGCTGTATACTATGGGGCTGATCTATGGGGCTGATCTATGGGGCTGCCCTATGGGTCTGTATGCTATGGGGCTGATCTATGGGACTGCCCTATGGGTCTGTATGCTATGGGGCTGCCCTATGGGGCTGATCTATGGGGCTGATCTATGGGGCTGCCCTATGGGTCTGATCTATGGGTCTGATCTATGGGGCTGATCTATGGGGCTGCCCTATGGGTCTGTATACTATGGGGCTGATCTATGGGGCTGCCCTATGGGGCTGTATGCTATGGGTCTGATCTATGGGACTGATCTATGGGTCTGTATACTATGGGGCTGAGCTGTGCTATGGGTCTGATCTATGGGTCTGATCTATGGGGCTGCCCTATGGGGCTGTATACTATGGGGCTGAGCTGTGCTATGGGGCTGATCTATGGGTCTGAGCTATGCTATGGGTCTGATCTATGGGTCTGTATGCTATGGGGCTGATCTATGGGTCTGATCTATGGGGCTGCCCTATGGGTCTGATCTATGGGGCTGATCTATGGGTCTGCCCTATGGGTCCCACAGGCACAACGACAACAAGACGTTCCTGGTGTGGGTGAATGAGGAGGATCATCTGCGGGTCATTTCCATGGAGAAGGGCGGCAACATGAAGGAGGTGTTCCGCCGCTTCTGCGTGGGGCTCAAGAAGGTGGGACCCCCACAAAGACCCCCAGGTCCCCCCCTATAACACCCCATATAACACCCCATATAACACCCCATATCCCCCTATATCCCCCCATATCCCCCCCATATCCCCCCTATAACCCCCTATAACCACCCATATCCCCCCCATAACCCCCCAATACACCCCATGTCGCCCCCTATAACCCCCTATAACCCCCATATAACCCCCCATATCCCACTATATCCCCCCTATATCCCCCCTATAACCCCCTATAACCTATAACCCCCCATATCCCCCCATCCCCCATATCCCCCATATCCCCCCATATCCCTCTTACCCCCCATATCCCACCAAACCCCCCCATATCCCCCATAACCCCCCATAACCCCCATATAACACCCCATATAACCCCCCATAACCCCCATATAACACCCCATATAACACCCCATATAACACCCCATAACCCCCCATATCCCCCTATATCCCCCCCATATCCCCCTCTAACCCCACATATCCCCCCTATAACCCTCTATATCCACCTCTAACCCCCCCATATACCCCCATATCCCATTCTAACCCCCAATACACCCCGTATCCCCCCATATCCCACTATATCCCCCATATAACCCCACCATATCCCCCCATATCCCCCCTATAATCCCCCATATCCCCCCCATATCCCCCCATATCCCCTCATATCCCCCCCTATAACCCACCATATCCCCCCTATAACACCCCATATACCCCCATATCCCCTTCTAACCCCCAATACACCCCATATCCCCCCATATCCCCCCATATCCCCCCATATCCCCCCTATAACCCCCCATATAACACCCCATAACACCCTATCCCCCCATATCCCCCCTATAATCCCCCATATCCCCCCTATAATCCCTCATCTCCCCCCTCTAACCTTCCATATCCCCCCATATCTCCCCTCTAATCCCCCATATCTTCCCATATCCCCCCTCTAACCCCCATATCCCCCCCATATCCCCCCATATCCCCCCATATCCCCCCCTATAACCCACTATATCCCCCCTATAACCCTCATATCCCCCCATATCCCCCCTCTAACCCCCCATATCCACCCCATATCCCCCCATATCTCCCCTATAACCCACCATATCCCCCATATCCCCCATATCCCCCTTTATCCCCCATATCCCCCCATATCCCCCATATCCCCCTATATCCCCCCATATCCCCCCTATAACCCCCCATATCCCCCCCATATCCCCCCATATCCCCCTCTAACCCCCCATATCCCCCCATATCCCCCCATAACCCCCCATATCCCCCTATATCCCCCCTATAACCCCCCATATCCCCCTTACCTCTCCCATATCCCCCCATATCCCCCTATAACCCCCCTATATCCCCCCATATCCCCCATATCACCCCTATAATCCCCCATATCCCCCTCTAACCCCCATATCCCCCATATCCCTTCATATCCCCCCCATAACCCACCATATCCCCCCTATATCCCCCTATAACCACCCATATCCCCCCTATAACCTATAACCCCCATTTCCCCCCATATCCCCCCATATCCCCCATATCCCCCCTATAACCCTCATATCCCCCCATACAACCCCCATATCCCCCCATATCCCCCCTCTACCCCCCATATCCCCCCATATCCCCCCATATCCCCCTCTAACTCCCCATATCCCCCCTATAACCCACCATAACCCCTATATCCCCCATATCCCCCTCTAACCCCCCATATCCCCCAATATCCCCCTATATCCTCCCTATAACCACCCATATCCCCCTATATCCACCCCATATTCCCCCATATCCCCCCTCTAACCTTCCATATCCCCCCATATCCCCTCTCTAACCCCCATATCCCCCTCTAACCCCCCTATATCCCCCCATATCCCCCATATCCTCCCCAATCCCCCCTATAACCACCCATATCCCCCCATATCCCCCCTATAACCACCCATATCCCCCCATATCCCCCCTATAACCACCCATATACCCCATATCCCCCCATATCCCCCATATCCCCCCATATCCCTCATATCCCCCCTCTAACCCCCCATATCCCCCCATAACCCCCCTATAACCCCCTATAACCCCCTATAACCCCCTATAAACTATAACCCCCCATATCCCCCCATATCCCCCCATAACCCCCTTTATTCCCCCTTATCCCCCCCTATAACCCACCATAGCCCCTAGATCCCCCCCTATAACCCACCATGATCACCCTCTAACCCCCCTATAACCTATAACCCCCATATCCCCCCTATATCCCCCCTATAACCGATAACCCACCATATCCCCCCATATCCCCCCATATCCCCCTATATCCCACCTATATCCCCCCATATCCCCCATATCCCCCCATATCCCCCATATCCCCCTATATCCCCCTATATCCCCCTATATCCCCCTATATCCCCCATATAACTCACCATATCCCCTCATATCCCCCTATATCCCCCCATATCCCCCCTATAACCACCCATATCCCCCCATATCCCCCCATATCCCCCCTATAACCACCCACATCCCCCCATATCCCCCCGTATCCCCCATATCCGCCCTATAACCCCCATATCCCCCCATATCCCCCTATATCCCCCCTATAACCTCCCATATTCCCCTAAAACCCCCCATATCCCCCCTATAACCCCCCTATAACCTATAACCCACCATATCCCCCATATCCCCCCATATCCCCCCATATCCCCCCCATATCCCCCTCTAACCCCACATATCCCCCCTATAACCCTCTATATCCACCTCTAACCCCCCATATACCCCCATATCCCCTTCTAACCCCCCATATCCCCCTATAACCCACCATATCCCCCATATAACCCCCCATAACCCCATATAACACCCCATAACCCCCCATATCCCCCCATATCCCCCTATAACCCACCATATCCCCCATATAACACCCCATAACCCCCATATATCCCCCCTATAACCCCCCATATCCCCCCATATCCCCCATATCCCCCCATATCCCCCCCATATCCCCCCATATCCCCCTATAACCCACCATATCACCCATATATCCCCCTATAACCCCCCATATCCCCCTATATCCCCCCATATAACACCCCATAACCCCCATATCCCCCTATATCCCCCCCATATCCCCCCAGATCCCCCCCTATAACCCCCCATATCCCCCTCCTACCCCCTTATCCCCCCTCTAAACCCCAATATCCCCCCCATATTCCCCCATATCCCCCATAACCCCCCATATCCCCCCTCTAACCTTCCATATCCCCCCATATCTCCCCTCTAATCCCCCATATCTTCCCATATCCCCCCACTAACCCCCATATCCCCCCATATCCCCCCATATCCCCCCCTATAACCCACCATATCCCCCCTATAACCCTCATATCCCCCCATATCCCCCCTCTAACCCCCCATATCCACCCCATATCCCCCCATATCTCCCCTATAACACCCCATATCCCCCCATATCCCCCCCATATCCCCCCATATCTCCCTCTAAACCCCCATACTCCCCCTCTAACCCCCCATATCCCCCTTTACCTCCCCCATATCCCCCCATA